>NC_141537.1:52970000-53035000 GCF_021556685.1 Rattus norvegicus | reverse complement strand
CAACCTGAAACACCCCACAGGGGACATGGGCTCTGCCATCACATTTTATCACAGCTTCCCGGAACTAGGGATTTACAATTTCTAAAGTTATTTACACACTATCCAGGCCTAGGTCTAGGGGAATGAGAGAAAGGCACAGTGCGCAGGCCAGCTGTGCCCAATGAAAGCCTTTGTCAGTCTGACTGTAGGCTCTCCAGAGTGTCTCTCTGCTATTGACTTTTCCTTTTAGAAATAATAGGATGGTAATCCCCTTCCAGCTGGGAAGCTTAGCTTTCCTCTAAAGCACCATGGTTGGCACAATTATGGTCTCCAAGGAAATTGGAGGTTAGGTCAGCCCAGTGTTTCAAAGCATAATCATTGAGCTTGGATCTCTCATTCATCTACACAGGCACGTTCCTTAACTCCTGACTTCACACTTTTTTTGTTCAAGGACTATGGCCAGTAACACGGACATGATTTAAAATTTCTATATATTTTGATCATACTTTTTCCTCTCCCTATCTTCTTACCCATTCAACTTCATGCTCTCTCTCTTTCCCTTCCTCAAAATCACCCCCAAATACAAACAAAACATATAACACAAAGATATCAACACAAAAAGTACGGAAATAACATGGGGTCCATTTTGTGTTGTCCAAGTACCTGGGGGTGTAAGGACTTGTGTTGAAGGACAGTTGATACAGTGGGTGTCATTCCATTGGAGAACACCAGATATTTCCTTACCAAGCAGTCATCATTTGGAAACACCTTTGGGTAGGGCTCTGTGTCACTTCTCCTCAGTTGCTTGGATTTTTATCTGGCTTGAACTTGGGCAGGGCTTATGTGTGAGTTCATAGTTTTGTCAGTCCTGTTGTGTCTGGAAGACTGTATTTCCTTGGGGTCATTCATCTCACCTTCTCTGATTTGTTCTTTTGTTTTTTTTTTGTTGTTGTTGTTTTTGTTTTTTGCATTTTTTCCCCTACAATCTTTATTCTGTTTCTTCTACCTAGATCCCTGAGCTTTGAGTGAACAGGGTTTGCTAAAGACATCCTTCATTTAGAACTGACCGCTCTCCAATGTCTCTCTCTTTGCACACGGTCCAGGTATGGACCTGTTTGTTCATTGCCGTACACCAGAAGGAGAAACTCTCTGTGACGAAGTGTAGGTGATGCCCTGATCTCTGACTGTAACAATAATTCACAGGGACTCGTTTTATTGTTATGCTTTTCACAGAGTAACAGTAGTAGGATCTCCCCTAGAGTTCATGGCCTATCTAATCTTAGCATCTTGGCCATTTTTTTGCCTGGATTTAATGCCCGCTCCAGGAGATAGAACCCATAACTGATACTGATAAAGTAGACTTCAGAGAATTTTAAAGATAATATACGAAAAAGAAGACGTTTCTCAGCACTGTGACTGAAACATGGAGGGTGTTCTGAAAGGAGGTAGTCTTAATTCTCTGGTGGGCATGGCTTAAAATGACAAAGTATGTATCAACTCAAGTAAAATATCTGGAAGTACCTGTTACAAAGCCATATACATTTGATTGTATTAACAGTGGCTTCCGTGGGTGCTGTAAAGTATACGGGGCTTAATGATATATATATATATATATGTATATATATATATATACATATATATATATTTTAACTTAAGTAGCATATACATATATATACATGATATTAATACAATATAATATATAATATATGTACATAATATATAACATAAATAAATATATATTTAAATTAAGTAGTATATACATATTATGTATATATTTAAATTAAGTAGCTAACTCAGTGCTGGTCTTTGTAAAAAAAAAGATAACCAATCTTGTCTGTTTTGTATGTACTAATTTGTGTTGTTCTCATATCTGCCCTATAGAATCAGTATTGCCACATGCTTTATACACGGGAAGCAAAGCTATAGAGAATGCCAGGATTCAGATTATTTCCCCAGGAACAGGGGGATGGTAGAGCTGGAGTTGGAGTTTAGTTCTGCTGCAGGGCATGAACTGTGTGTTGCCCGCCTCCCTTCATTCTGACAGCCACGATGGCATCGTGTGCTAATGCACCTTTTCCGGCAGTTCTGTGTTCTGCAGTTTTATTAAAAGCTCTGGAAATAGCCCTTGTCTGGGCTTTGCTGTCTCTCCTGATGGCCTACAGCCTCACTAACACCTTCTCTTAGGTGTTAGCATGATGACATTTCAAAAATAATTTTGGCATGAAATGACATGCTTTCCTGCGTGGAACCTTTCATGTGCTGTTGAAAGGCAAGCAGAGTAAACAATTGTCCTCTGTTTCCTACCCCGTGGTCCAGTGAATATGGTCTGTAGAGCTCAGTAACAGTATTGTATTGTCTGAGGAGAGTGAATTCAATGGCATATTGGAAAAGTGACAAGAGTCGTAGAAATTATTTTTAAGTTTGCATTACACCTATCTGCTTTGTGTTGGGGTAGGCAGGACACGCTGTGGAGATCAGTAGATAATTTGCGGGAGTCAGTTCTCTCAAAGGATTATACTGAGATCATCAGGCTTAGTGAGAAGCAATGCTGCTCACCAAACCAGCTCACTGGCCCTAAAGGTGGAGAAATTTTTAAAAATAAATATAAAAAATTTGCAGGTGAATGCCAGTCACTTTGCAGATGCAAGGCTGTGGTTGAAATAACTTTTCAAAAATGACTGTTGTCTCTTTGAAGACTCAGTAGATAGAGGGACTTAATCCAGAAACCAAAGAGACCTGAGATTTGCCTATTGGCTGTGCAACAACCTGGCTCCCTGTGACCTTGGGAACGTGCCATATATGACTAGACTTCTACTCAGCCCTAGACAGAGATGAATAGAACTGCCTTCACAGTTAGTTTCCAGGATTCAGTGACTCTGCATTTCAAATGACACTCAATTACTGATAGCCGCCACTTAAACTAGTTTGTTTTAAATCCAGTTCAGAGTGTGTGTGTGTGTATAAAGACATGGTATGTCTTACTTACAAGTGGAGTAAACTTTAATGAAAGAAATATCATAAAGGGCGGTATTGAAATTTGACATTGTATTGCTGTCAGTGAAGTAGGTGTTGAAGGAAGGACTGTGGTACAGAAAATCAGTTCCATGATCCTTCTGCAGAGAGCCCGGGCATTTGTAATTCATGAGTTCCTAATGGTTCCACTATCTCCCAGTGCCAGTCATCCATTTTCTCATCAAGTACTTATTGGGGTCCCAGTCATATTTTAGGCTGGGCGAGTGTCTTTGATAGAGAGTGTAGAACAGTGTTTCTCAACCTTCTCAAGGCTGTGACCCTTTAATACAGTTCCTCATGGCGTGGGGACCCTGGACCATACAATTATTTTGGTTCCTACTTCGTAACTGTGATTTTGCTACGGTTATGGATTGGAATGTAAATGTTTTTGGAGATGGAGGTTTGCCGAAGGGTCACAACCCACAGGTTGAGAAGAGCTGGTGTAGAGATAAGACTTGATGGTTTGCTGAAGACACTGACAACGCCGTTGGGGTTAGTCATGAGAAAGGAGTCAACACTGACCAAAAGAGAAGAACAGTCTGCTTCATGACAAAGGGAGAAGTCAGAATTCCTGACTCGATATGGCGGGTTATCACGGTCATTACCTTGCATGAAGGCCTGCCCGTACTTCAGGTGCAAGAGAGCAGGAAGCTGTGGGTATAGCACCTGCCATGCTTTTAGCAGGAGAGAAACTAAGAAATCAGAAGTGCTTCTGCCTTCTATCTTTTTTTTCCCACCGTCTTTGTTAACTTGAGTATTTCTTATTTACATTTCAATTGTTATTACCTTTCCCGGTTTCCAGGCCAACATCCTCCCTAGCCCCTCCCCCTCCCCTTCTATATGGGAGTTCCCCTCCCCATCCTTCCCCCATTACCACCCTCCCCCCAACAATCCTGTTCACTGGGGGTTCAGTCTTGGCAGGACCAAGGGCTTCCCCTTCCACTGGTGCTCTTACTAGGATATTCATTGCTACCTATGAGGTCAGAGTCCAGGGTCAGTCCATGTATAGTCTTTAGGTAGTGGCTTAGTCCCTGGAAGCTCTGGTTGGTTGGGATTGTTGTTCATAAGGGGTCTCGAGCCCCTTCAAGCTCTTCCAGTCCTTTCTCTGATTCCTTCAATGGGGGTCCCGTTCTCAGTTCAGTGGATTGCTCCTGGCATTCATCTATGTATTTGCTGTATTCTGGCTGTGTCTCTCAGGAGAGATCTGCATCTGGCTCCTGTCGGCCTGCACTTCTTTGCTTCATCCATCTTATCTAGTGTTGGTGGCTGTGTATGTATGGGCCACACGTGGGGCAGGCTCTGAATGGGCGTTCTTTCAGCCTCTGTTCTAAACTTTGCCTCCCTATTCCCTCCCAAGGGTATTCTTGTTCCCCTTTTTAAAGGAGTGAAGCCTTCGCATTTTGGTCATCCTTCTTGTTCTGCCTTCTATCTTGTGGCCATTTCTGTCTCACGGGCACCACATTGGCTGTTGGCGACCCTCATTCGGCTTCTAGGATGTATATATTAACTTGCTTTGCAGCAAGATTGCAGCAAGAGATGTAAGGTGACTCAGATTCTCCATGATCGTCTCATCGGTTTTCATCAGTCGAAAGTGACTAAGGAGAATGAGATGCACGTTCAAACTTAAAGGTCCTGGTTTTTGCCTCAAGTTAAAACACGGCTGTGAGCCTTCTAAAGCCAGGTCTGAATAACACGTTGTCTGGAGTCTCTGACCTATGTTACATGCTAGATCAGGCTATCTGTATGGTATGAATTATCCATCAGGCCCCTTGGTTGGATAATGCTCATCCAAGCACCACCCAGCAGTGACTCTGTGTGCCTTAGAGGGGAAGCGTGCCCCCCGGAGCACAGAGGTACAGGACTTGAAAAGCAGAGTCAGAGCTTCATGGTGGTTTTGGTTTTGGTTTTGGTTTCGGTTTTGGTGTACAGTCTTTAAGTTTAATAAAAAGAAAGAAGGTTTTAGAGGGTTGGGATGATTTAACAGAGGAAACATTTAACTACTTAATGACTTGCCTGCTGAATGCGTCCAGTACTTCGTTCCCTTCTCCAGGTCTTGCTGTGAGTCTGCTTCCGCTCCCTGGATTGTTTTTCTCATCCACATTATGTGCACGACTTATTCTGTCACCTAATCACATCCCCAGTCTTCCATTCCTTAAGATGTTTTTCCATGTAAAATAGCATTCTGTCTTCTCCTCTCGCTTCTTATGTGTTTGCCTTGATTTGGGCTGCTTTGTGACACTAAGCACCATACGTATCTTCAGCTGTCAACCCCACAGAAACCAAGGGTCACTTGAATATAGGAATTGCCCAGATAGATTGGCTTGTGGCCAGTCCGTGTTTTCTGTTCTCCGGATTCCTGCCTTAAGTTTCTGCCCTGACTTCTTTCAAGGCCAGATTGCTACCTGAAAATGTGGAAGTGCAAGTAAAACCAATAGATCCTTCCCTCTTCTCCAAGTTCTTCTTGGTCTCGGTGTTTGTTTATCATAGCAGCTGAAAACAAAACCAGGACAATTTTGTACTGCAGCTTGATTCGCTGGTGTCTTTCTATCCTTTCCTCTAGAAATGCAAGCTCTACACAAGCAGACCGTCTGCTGTCTTTACCATCAGGTTTCCGATGCCCAGAAGGATGCCTTGTGCCCTGCAGGTGCTAAATAAACGCTACTCAGATTAATGAACAAGTGCACTTATTAGTGAAATGTTTATGTAATGATGCTTACTGTACTGGTTGCCAAGGATACACTTATAAATAGGATGGAGTCATTCTAATCAAGATCCTGTTTCCAAATGAAAGAGACAAAACAAGGAATTCGGGGTGCTGTCTTCTGTGAACTAACCGCACTGGCACTCGGAGAGCAATATGTGGGAACACAGAGGGGGTCTTCAACTCTAGAGAGCAGAGAATGTTCTATCTCAGCTGAGTTATGGAAACAAGCGGGAGTAAAGCAGTGTAGAGGGATGAGCAGGTGACTAATGCCAAATAAGAGGCCCCAAAGGGATGTGCTCAGAAAAATCTGACCTGGGGTCCTCTGGTAGAACATTATGTGCTCTTAAATGCTGAACCATCTCCCCAGCTCAGGAAAACTCTCTTTTTTCTTGTTTCTTCTAATTACAGGTGGCTCATATTTCTAAATAGTATCTGTCTAGTGCTGTAACTGAATTAGTTTCCCCCCCCCCAAGTCCTAGTCAGCTGTTTCCTAGCCAGCCTTTAACATCCTCACCCCACCTCCCCCAAAACACACACACACACACACACACACACACACACACACACACACACATTCTTTAATTTTTCTTGTCTGCTTTCCTCTACTTTGGGAGAGTTTCTTTTATTTTTCAACATTTTCATTGTATGCCTTATCTCCGCTGTCCTCATCTTGTTTTCAATAGCATTTGTTTTAATTCTCTGAATTCTTGTCTTGTGATAGGCTTCATATTTTTCATGTTACACAAGGCTTTGCTTGTGGATAGTGTCAAGGACAGTGTCGTGGAAATCGTTTGGATCTTTCTGCTTCTGCTGTTTCTTCTAAATTACCTTTTATTTGTTTTACTTTTTTTTTTTTTAACTTTTGTGTTAGAGGCCGATCTCACCTCCCGGGCCATATTGATTAACGTGCGCATTTTTAAGAATAAGGAGATCAAAACACTATTCAGAAATATTCAACTCATCTGGTTGATTTGAAATCTGGCTGAGTCGTTCTAGGGAAGCCACCATGAGGATGGTTTACGTGTTTTCGCATTGGCTAGCTAGGGTTCCCAGAGGTGATCAGTGTGTTTCTAGCAGCAGTGTCCTGGGGTGAATAGAGGATGTTGCCCCACACTTGCTTTCTGTTATACCTGTTTGTTTGCGCCTGTCATTCCCTGCTTATTGTCTGGCCTTCCGTTATGGCCCGACTTCACTGGTGACATGTTTATCTTTCTCAGAGAGGAGGCCTTTAGTCTTTGCCCGAGCAGTGATGAATGGGTAGCCTGCAATGGAGAGATGGATAAGAGTATAAACATATGCTTTACTGCACCCTTCAGTAGTACCCCCTCGTTTTATTTGTTTCTGTGCTGCATGGTATTGCAGATCACTGAAGTGGGTGGTCTGAGAGGCTTAAAGATACCTTGATGCTGAGCGATGTTGGTCTTTAATTGTCCAAGGGTTTTGGGCGTCTCACAGTGTTGGTAGCAGTTGTCTATTTCTCTCACTTTTTTCCTTTTACTTTCCCTTCCTCCTTCCCTCCTTCCCTCCTTCCCTCCTTCCCTCCTTCCCTCCTTCCCTCCTTCCCTCCTTTCCCTCCCTCCCAGAATTTCCTCTATCCCTTCGTTCCTGACAACTCTTGGTCTCTTTCAGCCTTCTGAGTGCTACAGTTAGAAGTTGTAGCTGTGTACCGTTACATCCAGCTCATTGAGCTCTCTTTTCCTCTCTTTACAGTGCTTGAGATGGAATCCACAGCATTGTGTGTGCATGCTGGCCAATGCCGCTGGTTCTCATTGGTCTCTATCTTACTAATTTTCCTTTTTTTTTTTTTTAAATCGGAGATGTGACAATGGAGTCCAATTTAATGAGTAAACATTTAGTATGACCTACTAAAAGTGAAAACTTCATTATTAGTTCAATATATCTACAGACAATCACATATGGATGTGGATGCATATACCTCTGTGCTGTTTTAATTTTAGTAATATTATATGTCACATAATTATATGTTCTTATTTTCTTTTATTCCCTTAAGCTAACAATTTATTCACTTGCTTGCTCAGTTAATTATATGCTGTTTGATAATTTGTTTTATAGACCAGATAGTAACAAATGACTATATACTTTGCTAATTACACAGCGCATAATGCTTATGTAGATCTGTGCATATAGGTATATGCATATTCATTGTATTTACTTGTATATATCGTTGTGTGTACACAGCAAGGTAAATGCAAATTTGTGACTGAGTTAGTTTAATAAAGATTCAATGAGCTCTAGTTTGGTTTCTGTTTTAAAATATTAATCCTATTTAGAGTTTTGATCCTTCCTTTGCTAGCAGAATTTAAGCATTTACCATATGATTTGAGTAGAATTGGGTAGTGTAATATTAAAATCAAATTATGATGATGAGTGGCTTTCTTCAGAAACAGTGACAATTGGATTAATAGAGGCCTGGACCAGAAAGATCTCTGTTTCCCTACCGTCCCAGTTCTTCATGATTCTTAGTTAATCCATTAAAAACATTACATTCTCCATAAATCTCTGAGATCACTCTCTAGTCTAATGAAATTAGGCTTTTGCCTATTTTCTCAGGAGTTTCTAGGACAGATTTCTTTTCTTGAAACCCTGAATGATTTCTGAAAGTTCAGAAACACTACCTGTACTGTATTCCAAGGTTATTTGCTTAATACGATGTAAAAAAAAAAGTTGGCAGTCTTTTCTGTTTGCCCTTTTGAGAAGTTAGGGAATAACTACCTTTATTAAAACAGAGTTCATCTCTAACCTGTGTACTAGCATGGACACATATGGCTATATGCCTTCCATCCCATCTTCTGTCTGAGGACAGCCTAGTCCTTGCTTGCAAGACTGTGCTTTTGAACAAATGGGCCATGATGAATTTGTTCTACCACTGGCTTCTAGATCTCCAGCAGTTCCCTACAGTTACTACTGAGATGAGCAGTAAGACAAGGCCAACATGGGTTTTGTCAAGGCTTCTTAGACCACAGATGTCTCCATTTAGAGGAAGAATGACCATTTATTTATATTTGTTATGTTTTTGGTCTTATTCAGCTTCATAGGAAACAGAGTTCCCTGTTTTAAAGCTACCTATCTAAAGATTATTTTCCCGTAAGGGTCTATGGAATTTTATTTTTCTTCTGAAATAAACATCTCCCAGCAACAATTTTAGATTCTGCTGAGAGAGAGAGAGAGAGAGAGAGAGAGAGAGAGAGAGAGAGACAGACAGACAGACAGACAGACAGACAGACACATAGACAGACTGACACTGAGATTGTGGACCCCGAAGGGAATAGGAACTCCACAGGAAGAACAGCAGAGTCAACTTACCCTGTTCACAGTCTGAACCACCAACCAAAGAACATACATGGGCTGGACCTAGGCCTCCCCGCATATATGTAATAGATGTGCAGCTTGATCTTCATGTGGGTCCTGAACAGCTAGAATGGGGGCTCCCCAAAGCTGTTGCCTGCATGTGGGAAGCTCTTCTAGCTGGGCTGCCTTGTCTGACCTCAGTGGGAGAGGGAGGGCCTAGCCTGTCGGAGACTTGAAGTGCCAAGATGAGAGGATCCCGGCAGGGGCAGGGTGGGGGTGGGGACACCTACTCAGAGGAGAAGAGGAAGAGGGGATTGGAGAAGTGGGAGGGGTTGACCTGGAGGAGGGAAGACTAAACCACTACCCAAAGAGTACACATAGACAGACCCATGGCTCCAGCTGAATATGTAGCAGAGGATGGATGGCCTTGTTGGGCACCAATAGGAGGAGAGGCTCTTAGTCCTGCCAAGGCTAGACCCCCCAGTGTAGGGGAATGTCAGGGTGCGAGGTGGGAAGGAGGGGTGGTTGGGGAGGGGGAACAACATAGAAGAAGGGGAAGGGGAGGAGGTAGGGGGCTTATGGACTGAAAACTGAAAAAGGGAATAACATTTAAAATGTAAATAAAAAGTATCCAATTTAAAAAAATGTCTTAAGCCTACTGCTTTTCTTTAATTGTGGTGGTCCCTGCTGCTCCAACACACATGGTATTAATGAAGGTTTGGAAACATTTGATGCTGTGCTCCTATCTCTTTGACCCCAGAGACTCTGATGGAAGAAAAATATTCGAATGACCTTCACTAGTACTTGGCATCAGCTCTGGAAACTGCATAGGGAAAGGTCAATTAACATATGCAAATTCTCCTTTCCTTAGGGTTCCAGTAGCCTTTGCCTGTGCATTTTGCTGTGTGTCTAACTCGCTACTTTACATGCAATACAGATCTCTTAAGCTACAGCAGTTTACATCCTGAGGTTCACATAGGTTATACCTGAATGCAACTTTTAATTTTACCGTTTGGATATATCCCCAGAATGTTGTTTCACCCTCCATCCCTGGTGCTTGACATCTGCCATGAAGCCAGGCTGTTTTGCTTTAAGCCAGAGCATGCTCTGGTTTAACTCTGGTTCCACAATCCCAGTGGAAATACTCTTATTGTCCTAATATGAGTGATTGCAATACATCTGTTACTTTTTAATCTCACCTTCTTAGAGGTGTGCTTTTTTTTTTTTTTTTTTTTTTTTCTGCCTGAACACTGCCTTGTCTGAAAGTTGGGTGCGGAATGCCCAAAGGAGCTTAGAAACTCATTTATTTGAAACCTGCAGGCAATAGAAAAATGAGTAAGCCTTGGCGGTTTTCAGCAAAAGAAACATAATTTCATGGGAGTAGGATGGTAATGCATATATATGAAAAACTAAAATTTTAATTCAGGATAATATCTAAAATTTACAAGGAAGTTATTAATGACTTATAAAGGCCCTAGCTTCTCTTGTCCTTGTTTCTAATAATGGATTTGGTACCTTCTTAGAAAAGTACTAGATAGAGAAGGTCGTGTTGTCAAACGATGTTGACTTTTAAAATGTATTTGGAGCTTCAGGTAGGAAGGAAAAATGGAATTATTTGGGAATTTCTAGCTGTGCTTGCATGGTAGGCTGCATCACCTGATCAGTCTTTGGTTTGAATTACGTAAACCTATCTATAGAGGAAAACATCTAGCCTTTTATAACTCTGAATTTTTAACAATCAATTTGTGTGTATATGCATGTGCTTCTGTGTATATCTGTGGGTGTATGTGCAAATGTATGATCATACAGGTAGAGATTAGAGGACAATCATATCATTCCTCAGGAGCCTACTACTTTGGGATTTTTGAGATAAAGTCTTGATGAGTGGGCTAGCCTGGCTGGCCATTCAGTATCAGGAAGCCGGATGTCTGTTTATGCTTCTTTTGTGCTGGGGTTACAAGTACTTGTTACTGTGACATACTGAGCTTTTGTTCATTTGTTTTGTTTTTTTCGGTGTGGTACTGAGGGTAGAACTTAGGTCCTTCTGCTTGCACAGGGAGCCTTTCCCCACCAATCCATCTCTGCAGCCATAATGGCATTCTCTCTATCTTAGAATAAAACATTGCATAAATAGTATCAAGGGGGCGCTAACTATGCTTTTATTCCCTTTGATCAATAACATTCGTTTTTGTCTCCATTTCTCTTAGTTCACAAGTATGTAGTTCTTGATCGTAGATCTTGTATTGTTTTTACAAATTTCAACTAGCAATCAAATGTCTCAACATACCACTATGAGACACTGTTCAATAACTTTTCAAATGGATTTGAAAAATTAGTTTTTCGTGTTCCCTCTTATTATAGCAAAAGCTATAATAAAAATATTCAAAATCCTTAGACTTAGAACTATGTTCTGAGCTGTGTCCAGTGTGTAAGCCAGTCAGTCTATAGGCCTTCTGGAATGCTAACATCTCTTGCTCTGCAGAGCACTTTGAAAGATGTTTAAAATGTTGCCTTTTGTCCGTTGTCAACACTAACTAATCTCCCTCTCCCACTGAGGCCAGACAAGGCAGCTCAGCTAGACGAGCTTTAGGAAACACTGGAAGCCATTTTCTTTATAATACTTATATGGTCATGTTACCGTTAAACTCTGAAGTGTTTATACATTTATTCATATACATATTAAGATTACAAATGCTTATCAATTCAACATCTTTTTCTTTAACTCTAACTTGCTTAAATCTAACACTTCATACTCTTGTAACAAATGCATATGTATTTCATAAGTTATCTCTAGTTGAATTGAACTTTTTGTATTAAAAGTAATTGTATATTCAGATTTTGTTTTACATTTTTTCTGTGGTTAAAAAACATTAGCCTTTGTTTTTAGCATTTTTTTTCCTATATTGAATTGTTCTCGCAAATCCATTGCTCTTGTCTGTGTATGTTAACATGTATTCATGAAGCTCTGTGTTGTTGGATTACTCATTCTAAAGCGCCATTTATCACCAGTCCTGCAATCAGCATTTCAGTTTGTTTTGTTTCATTGAGACAAGGTTTCCTGTAGCCCAGGCTAGCCTTGAATTCAGCCTACAACCAAGGCTGACACTGAGGTCCTGATCTCTTGCCACCACCTCCTAAGGGTTGGGATTATAAGGCACGGGCCACCAGTCAGAAGTATGAAAATAATATACTTTAAGTATTCTAAAACGTCACCTATCAGTAAGTTCCATATTCTTGCTTAAGCTTAAGCTCTTTAAAAAAATATATCGTTATTTTGGGTTTTTTTTTATGTAGATGAATGTTTTGCATGTGTGTGTGTTTGTGCCCTGGGTGCTCATCTGGTGTCTGAGAAGTTCAGAAGAGGGTATCAGATCTCCTGGAACTGGAGTTGTGAGTGGGTGTGAGCCATGCGGGTGTTGGAAACTGATCCGGGGTCCTCTGCAAGAGCAAC
The DNA here is from genome assembly GCF_021556685.1 of Rattus norvegicus. Taxonomy (NCBI): domain Eukaryota; kingdom Metazoa; phylum Chordata; class Mammalia; order Rodentia; family Muridae; genus Rattus; species Rattus norvegicus. The sequence continues at coordinate 53,022,545 of NC_141537.1, read as the reverse complement.
AAGTGCTCGTAGCGCCAGAACCAACTCTCCAGACCTTTAAGCTCTTCTGAACTTGATATGCCGTGGTAGGAAAAATGGTAATTGATGTTCTATCTCATTTCTTCACAGAAAAGTGGAGAACAGATGGGACGGTAGCAACTTGGAGTTTAGTGTATTCATTATTTTACCATAATTTAATATGGAATTGAAGCACAATCTACATAGGAAGGAAGACTTCTTTTTTTTTTTTTTTTTTTTTTTTTTGGTTCTTTTTTTCGGAGCTGGGGACCGAACCCAGGGCCTTGTGCTTCCTAGGTAAGCGCTCTACCACTGAGCTAAATCCCCAACCCTCATAGGAAGGCTTCTTCAGATCAGAACAATGTGCTACTTTAATTACAGTGTTTTCAGAATAAGCTTTCCATGTTAATGGCTTCACATATTCCTGTCAGAGCCAAACATGTTCATACAATCTCCTCAGGATGTTTCCAAGTTGTCCGCTACCACTGTCACCAGGAATTTATTTCCCTGCAAAATACCGTGCTGGCAAATGGTAAAAGCATTAATCTCCAGGGGCTTAAATTTTAATTCAAAATAAAACTGGCTTTCAACATCTGGAGATTCATTAATATGCAATAGAAATTCTCCTGATCCAATAATCTTTTTGAACCAGTCCTCCGTCATCTGGCAAGCTTGCGTTTACTGAAACATTTGATCACTGACACTTTCCAGCTCCCTTGGTTCCAGTGGTCCCCAGATACATCGCAATGTTACTGAGTGTCTTGTGGGTCATTAAAGAGGTGATCTTGCTGTCTGTGTGAGATTCTTGGGTTGAGTATAGCTGGTGCATAACCGTAAGTTCTTGGGTTCCATCTAATGCATTCGTACATGAATTCATGAACATGTAAAAGGTGTTAGCCTGTGAAATTTACTGTGGGCAGAGGATGGGGTGGGATCAGCAGGGTGTACCCTTTGCTCAGAGTGATCATGCTCAGAGGACAAGGCTTTAAGGAACAGGGAAGCCTTGCCGAGTGTCTAGATTGGGGTTTGCTTCAAACCTCACTTCCTAGTGTTATCCCAAGACAAGATAGGCTAAGAATTAAAAGTTGTTTTTTGGGGCATTCCCTGTAAAAATTTAAGTCAATTTAATTGTAAAGTTCTAAAGGAGACTGGGAAGTTTATAAATTCAGAAACTTGAATTACCAAAACAAACAAACAAAAAGCTTTATTTTGAATAATGTATTTTGAAACATAGTACTTCAAAAAGTTCATTTGTAAAATTAGAAGACACTTGATTTTTTTTTTCATTCGGTTAATTAAATTTTACAGATTTGTATCACGTGCGTATTCATGAGATAAAGCTTAATAAATCTTTTAAATTACATTCTTCTAATACTATTAGATCTCTGTGTAGTAGATAAATTAAGAGATACCAGTTGATAAAGTTCATACAATTAAGTGCAGTGTAAAATATAATAGTTGGGCTAGAAAGGAGGCTCAGTGCTTAAGATTCCTGGCTGCTTTTCTAGAGGGTTCTGGTTTGACTCCCAGCGCCAAAAAGGCAACTCAAAACCATCTGTAACTCCAGTTCCACAGGATCTGGCGCCATCTTCTGGCCTCTGAGGACACCGCACACATGTGATGCAAATGCGTTCAGGCAGAACAAACACACACATAAGATATTTTAAGTATTAAGAGGAAAGGAATAGCAACAGCTGGACTTTGATGTGGGGCTCATAACCCTAGCTAAGGAGGCTGGTGTCAGAGGCTCACAAGTTCTTGCTAAGCTAGAACACTTGTTGATATGCTGTCTCAAAATGCAAACATGAAAATAAAATGAAGGCGAAGTATGGAGGTCATTGGCTGGCAATTAGCCTAATACGAGTTGAATCCCAGTACTTGGAAAATGGTAATAACTATATAAAACAACAATAGTATTGATAATCAAAGATGTATTCTAGATTAGTAAGAAATGTGTGAAAGTAAAGACAAATCAGTTGTTTCAGAAACAATTTGTGTCTGCAAAACAAAATATTAGGTAATTAATTGTCACTGAATTAAGCTCACTCACCGGATGAGGTACCTGGAGAAGGTCAGTGGGGATGAGATTTTGTGTGAGGTCACACATTCTTTTCCTGGATTGGTAAATTTAGGGGGTATCTACTCCCCAGTCCTTGCTCTCTCTCCCCTTCTTTTCTTCTCCCTCCTTCCCTCCCTCCCTCCCTCCCTCCCTCTCTCCCTCCCTCCCTCCCTGTCTTTTTCCTTGCCCTCCCCTCTTCTTCTCTCCCCATCTTCCCCTTTCCCCCTCCCCTTCACCTCTCTCTTTCTTCCAAAAATGTCAACTACATAATAAGGAAAATTTATGAAGACAGGTAACATTAATTAACTTTGTCACATTTTTGTAATTTAAAAGAACCCATGTTTTTGTATTGACTTCAAGCACAGTTCGAGATCACGTTTTCCAATAAACATGCACTCCCCATTGTGCGGGCAGGCAAGTTCACGTGTGTTTCCTGAGTGCATGCAAGCATCTGTGTGTTTATACATATACAACTCAGCTGGCTTTCAATTAATCATGTAATTTTTTTTCAGTCACGACTGTTAGCTGAAGTTGAAGTGTACCATTTTACAAACCAAGATCACAGGAAGAGAAAACTCTGTTCTCTTCACTCAGAAATGCATTTGAGCACTCTTTAAAATATCTCAATTTGTTTTATAATATAGAAAATGAGGATGTATTTTTCCCAAAATGTGTTTCAACAGATATTTGAGGCTAGATGATTTTTTTTGTCTCCCTGTGAGACTTCTCTGAGCTTATACTAAATTTACAACAAATCTTTGTTGAATTGTGGTATTATTGGGTGCTTGAAATCAACATTAAATTGTAAGAATTCCTTAAAATGTGAGTCAGCTATAGTTTTAAATTTCTTCCGTTTGTGTTCAGTTAGAGTGCTGCTGTCTGATGTAATATTCTTTTAAAACTGTGTGAGTGAGATGTCACACTTAATGCATTACGGAAGAATGCATGCTTATAAGTGTTTATGGGATGCCACGATTAATTCCCTAGAAAAGTTAACTTTGATTTAACCATATCATATTACGTTTCAATGAAAAGTGTTTTTGTAATATGTGAGCACTGTTAAATCTTTTTATCTCAAGAGCAGTGTGGTTTCGTTTGAGTTCTTGTTGTTGTTCTTGTTTATTTTTATTTTTTTTTTTTTGTGGTGCCAAGATCAAGACCAGGGCTTTGCATGGGCTAAGCAAGTAGTCTAGCCCTGAGCTAAGACCCTAGAACTACTGAGTGAGTTGATCGACTGCTAGAACATCACAGGCCACTGTCCTGATACATCTCCCCTTAGAGATGGGAGTGCTGGCACTCTCACTCTCACTTACTCCTATTCTTTTTTATTCTTGTGTCTCTGTTCCAAGCCATCATGGCGTCTTCCCTGTGATCTTTCTCACTTACTTTGTATTGCTGCCCTCAATTCCTAGTGATAGAAGGAGTTTCTCTTTGATATGTCCTGTCATAGGAGTAGACTACGCACTTGTTTTATTGCCGTGTAGTTGAAGGGCTGATGAATCATGCATTAACCAAGTAAAGGATGTTTGGCAAGAAAGAGGCTCTTACCTCCAGAATTTGTCATTGTAGGGTGCTTGACAGTTTCCTGGAGATGTGTATCAGGGTGATGTCATAAGCATCATAGAAATCTTTTGATTGTACAGAAGTTCCCTAAATTCGGAGATTTTATCATCTTCCTATAATTCCTTACAATATTCATTTTGATGCCAAATTATCTTTGTAACCATAATGCTTTCTTTACACTTATTTCTCTCCCTTAACCCACAACTCAGTTTCACACATATAGGTATGTTTCAGGGATTTATAACAAGTTAAGAAAATTTCATTAAGTATCAAGGTGTTATTCATTCCTTATTATATAAATAATGAAGTTATCATATAATTTCTTAATGTAAATAGATATTTTTTGTTTTGTTTTAGATGGGGGTCTCACATTGTATTCCAGCCTTGCTTGGAACTCAGAGGTATCATAGGCTAGCCTTTGATTTGCAGTAACCCTCCAACCTCAGGTTTCCACAAGCTATGAGTACAGACATGAATTCACACACCTGACTCATACATATCTTAAACATGTAAATAAGGTTCCTTAATAGCACTTTATATAAGAGAAGTTAAGAAATAAACTATTACCACAGTAATATGTTGCAGTGTGAAAATTTTCAGATCCACTTTAACACAAACTTTTTATGTTATGTTTTTGGTAATATTTATCCATAGCCTAGGTTATCTCTCAGGTTTTAGCTTCCTGAGTCTCTTTTGAGTTCTCTTGGACATCTACTTTGTGAATCCAAGCGTTGTTCTGTGAATGGAATGGTGGTAACATCTGAATGCTAGTGGAGGGTGACTGAGGACTCCTCTGTCTACAAGTTGCTTTGGTCCTGTGTTTGCTAATTGGTGGCTAGCAGCTCAGATAGAATCAGTGCAGACATCTGACCAATCAGCCAAGGACCAAAACCCCTATGCTAAGGCTGAAAGTACACAGCTCTTCCCTGTTCAGTTGCCAGAGGTCTCTGTGTTAAGAACATGGTATGTACTCACTGACAAGTGGCTATTAGCCCAAAAGCTCAAATTACCGAGATGCAATCCACAGACCACATGAAACTCAAGAAGGATGACCAAAATGATAAAATGCTTCACTCCTTCTTAAAAAGGGGAACAAAAATATCCATAGGAGGGGATAGGGAAGCAAAGTTTAGAGCAGAGACTGAAGGAATGGACATTCAGAACCTGCCCCACATGTGACCCATATATATATATATATATATATATATATATATCTCCACTAAACTAGATAAGATTGATGAAGCTAAGAAGTGCATGCTGACAGGAATCAGATATAGATTTCTCCTGAGAGACACAGCCAGAACATGTCCAATACAGACGCAAATGCTAGCACTAATGTTAAATGCTAGAACTAAGAATGGGACCCATGTTGGAGGAATTAGAGAAAGGATTGAAAGAGCTGAAAGAAGTGAAGGAGCTTGCAACCCCATAAAAACAACAATTTCCACCAACCAGAGCTTCCAGGGACTAAACCACTACCCAAAGACTATACATGGACTAACCCAGGGCTCCAACTGCATATGTAGCAGAGAATAGCCTTGCTGGGCACCAGTGGAAGGGAAAGCCCTTGATCCTGCCAGGGTTGGACCCCCAGTGTAGGGGATTGTGGGGAGGGTGCAGTAATGGGGGATAGATGGGGAGGGGAACACCCTTATAAAAGGGGAGGGGTAGAGGTTAGGGGGCAGATGGACAGGAAACCGGGAAAGGGAATAACATTTGAAATGTAAATAAGAAATACCCAATTAAAATAAAAGAGAGGAAAAAATAGATTAGGCTTTCTCATAGACCAGTGTCAGTGGCATTGTGTTCTCTACAACTGACAGTGTGCAGGAACCTCTCTGCATGCTTGTGGTTATCTGTTGGCCTTAGACACTTGTGCTGGGAGACTTTCCAGTGGCCATTTAAATTGTTTTAAATTTATGACAAGCCCCCAGTAGTGTTACAAATAGTTTACCTTGAAAAGGGGCATAGTAAAGGTCCCTGGGGCTAGATTTAAGCAAGCTGAGAGCACACTGGCTGTGGAGGTGACATGAGCTGAAGGGGAAGCAACTTGTAGCTTGTGTCCAGCTCTCCTCCTTCCGCTTTGGTGGAGTAGACGGTAAGCGCTAGGGACTCCCTAGTCCCTGCAGTTCTTTACTCTTTATCATTATTTCCTCATGGAAAACTTGCTCCACGTGTTAGCCAAGTTTTAGGCTCATGTTTGGCAAGTGGGTTCAACAGACTCTTGAGTACTTTTGGTGGGGAGAAGAAACTTGACTTAAAGATTGAATTTACTGCCGGGAGACCGACTAGTTGATACAGTGTTGCCTTGTAAACATGAAGTCCTGAGTTCAGCCCTCTGGATCCACCTGGAACCTCAGAGTTACGGAGGTGGGGATAGCAGGATCCCTGTTCACCGTGTGGGCCAGCCCAGCCTGTCCAGCTAAATGAGCGAGATCCAGATTGAGTGAAGCTTGTCTCGAAAACTGGTATCAAAAGGCATCGAGGAAGCCAGCCGATATCAACCCAGGAACACACATGTGCACACTAAGTAAATACATAATTTGGGTTTAGTCTTCTACTCTGAGCCAAATATATTTATCACCATTTTATATCATTTGGAAAAAAAATAGTATAATCAGGAGGAACAGCAAGGGAGCTTCTTGTTCCTCGAATCAATCTTTTTTTTTTTTTTTATTTAGTTGGCTATCTTTTTTTTCCCCCATCTTTATTAACTTGAGTATTTCTTATTTACATTTCGATTGTTATTCCCCCTTCCCGGTTTCCGGGCCAACTTCCCCTAACCTTTCCCCCTCCCCTTCTATATGGGTGTTCCCCTCCCCATCCTCCCCCCATTACCGCCCTCCCCCCAACAATCACATTCACTGGGGGCTCAGTCTTGGCAGGACCAAGGGCTTCCCCTTCCACTGGTGCTCTTACTAGGATATTCATTGCTGCATATGAGGTTGGAGCCCAGGGTCAGTCCATGTATAGTCTTTGGGTAGTGGCTTAGTGTTGGCTAACATTCTTAACATGTATTTATGTCCTCCAGCAAATTGCAAACCTAGCTGAACATCAGAATCGCTTAGGAACTTTAAGCTAGAGCCTCTCGGGCCATGTCTTAATAATCCTGAAATCTTAGGGACAGGGTGCTTTACCGGAGCCTGAATTCTTCATTCAGAAAGGCGTTTCAGAGGACTGTTCAACTGGGTTTGGTCTTCGGTTCTTGTTCTTTACTTCTTTAGAAATGGTCACACCTGCCTCTCAGTGGCATTTCACTTGCTTTCTGGTTTCAGATTTTTCCCAGTGTGGTAAGATCCGCTGTGGAAAATTCCTGTGAGATTTCTTTTCATACAGCACTGGAAAGATGAAGGATTTAAGGTGACTAGACCTCTGATGTTTCAAGTTCTATTCCGTCAAAGTAGCTAGACAGAGATGGGGACAGTTCCGAGAACAAAGAGGAAATGTTGATAAAGAGAGGAGCATAGCCAGAAGATACAATGTGGTATGCATTTGAAATAAGTAACAAGTGTGTCTTAGGGTCTAATAGATATTGTATGAGGCATACTCTCATTAGTTAATGTCGATGAATGTAAATATTTATATTTAACTTTACCTGTTATATACTCATATTTACTCTAAACTCAAATTCTTCTGGAACTCATTTCTAAGGAGGCTCCTCAACCAGCCAGGAGAGCATCCATGGCATATAGTTCAAACCAGTTACAAAGTGCAGAATAGCTACTCAGCTAAACTAGATTATAAATAAGTAGGCTTTACTTTAAAATACCTTTGTTTTTGCTCATTTTTTCTTGGTTATTTGTAATTGATAGAATCAACTCCAGTTTTCTAGTTCCTTTCTTGGGGAAAATAGATAGATATTCTTACTTATTTTTAAACCTAACTTGGTGAACAGATATGCTAAAAATTTACATATCAGTAGCAGTGTTCTGTGTATGAATTTAGAATTGCTTTTGGAATCTGAAAATATGCAAATATTTATATCTTCTAGTCTAGGTGTTCAGTTCTAGGTGTTAAAGCATCTTGAGGAGAGTTTTCATCCATTTATTCTTTATAAGCCTTTGAGTTTGCTAATATTTTCGATCCGTTTGCAGTGAGGTCTTGGAGAACATAGCATACTTGCCAACTAAAACATGTATAAAAAGCAAATGTGAAGTTTCTTTTCATTAAGGAAATGGTAGCTTGCGTTTTATCCATGAATTTATGGATACAAACGTGGTAATTCATCAGTAAAATTTAAATTAATTTGAATAAATTAATTCAAAAGTTTTGCTGCCAAATTTTCTATTTTGGGCACCAACCAGAATCTTATTTGTTAGGGAAATATTCAATTAGGCCTTTGAAAGCCCTACTGTTGGTGTATGGTTTGTCAGCTCAAACATTTTTGTAGGAAAGTCACATCTGGGTATCAGCGCTGGTCGCCAGCAGGTGTTTCTCTAGCCACTTTCCACCCTTAACAGATGCTGGGTGTCATTTACACATGAGGCCCTGTGGCTGATGGGAGACTGGTTTCTTGGAAGTGTGTAAGTCTGTTGGTTCGTCAGTAATGGCGTTCCATTTCCATTATCCCACTGGTGTCATTAAGAAACAGTCTTAGTTAAGGTCAGTTATATGTCAGGCCACGTCTGAGAGAAGACAGGTCCATTTTAAAAAGGCTTCCTCTCTCTGTCCCTCTTTCTCACTCTCATTCTTGCTCTAACTCTCTAGCTCTCTTTTTCTCTGACTTTTTGTATATATCTACATGTGTGTATTTATGTAGATATGTACATGCGCGTGTGTAGATATATACATATATATATACATGTGCATACATTTATATATACATATATAAAATAGTTTTTCTTCAGTCTTCAGTCTTCTATGAGGGTGCTGTTTTGTGTCCGTTTATGTTTCTCGGGAGGTGCTTAACTCAAGGACAAAGTCCAGTTCCTTGATGAGTCTCTGTTGCACCTGACTGAGCTGTCCCCAGAGCTCCTTCACTTTGGTCTTCTTGCGATGTCCACTACTAGCTTCCTCACTGAAACCGGCCATTTTAAGTTAGAGTTCTATTACTTTCAGTCAGAGTTCAGAGCAGGAGCCAACCTCATGAGAATGTTGATATCTTGCTCATGTCAGAGGCATGGTCAGAAAAAAGGAGGTTGGAGCCCCTTAGTTTCTTCATCCTATTTATTTGTTTGTTTGTTTATTTCAGAAATCCATTGTTCATTCCCAATAATGTCCTTAGTTTAGAAATGGCAAAATTAATCATTGTTTCTCAGGAGAGTTAGTTCATAATGAGTTTTGTTTCTAAACCCACCCTAGGAAACTGCGTGTTACCTGTGGGAAGAGGCTGCCAGTTGGTCAGCGTGTCTAAGTTTTAGATGCGTGCACAGTTATGCACTCGCTGGTGCTGAGTGTTTTGTGATGGTTACAAAATCTCTGTGTCTTGCAAATAAGACTTCATCGTAGGGAGCCTTGCAAACAGCAGATGGTACCAAGGCATGGAGTCCTTCCTGCCTGAAACCAACATCATCTGCAAAGCAGAGCTACTCAGCTGCAGTTTCACAAAAAAAATAAGAAAATCCCTCCACCATTTCTCTATACTTCGTAGAGTCTGGCCACGAGTATATTTGGACAACACATGAGTTATCTTTGAATCCTTTTCTGAGACTCTGCCTGCACTCTCCATCCCACTCACTCACAAACTACAACATCCTCTCCTGGAAAGTAAGAGTGAATAGTGGGACTTCTTCTACTGTGGAGGAATTGATCATAGCAAACACCAGACTTAGTGTGGGAGCACAGAGATAATGGGCGTTTGTATTTAAAGACTCTGCACCCTAGACAGGAGAAAGCCACATAAGCAAATGATACTTGCATGCATGCAGTACAGAAATGCTATGAAAGGCAAGACGTCTTAACCTTGGCGTCTTAGGAGGAAGTGACCTTCTTGGAGGTTTGGCCAGAATTGTGTTGTATAGTGTGAAAGGTAATACCAGGAGGAAGTTACAGATGGTGCAAAGCTAGAATGGCACAGATGCATGATGGGTACCTTGAGGGTTAAAGGGAAATAACTCATGCTCACATCCTAGCACAGGATAGGCTGTGCTAGACTAAGCTAAGCTCTACAGCGTATAATTTGAGAAGCTTCACAGAAAACCCTAGGCATAGTCATTGGGTACAAATATGTCATACATACCTGGCAGGTCCACAAAAGCAGCACACTGGACCACTGTTTTGCAATCTTAACTTTCTCCTTTGAAAAGGAGGGGTTCCACCTTACAGTGAGCTACTGTTATTAAAATAATCCATGAAAACTAGGTCAGGAATGTGTTCAGGATGTAGCAAATGTTCAGTAAGCATTAGCTGCTGTTTCCAGTTGTTAAGTCATATACCTGATGAGGGAGGAAAGGGAGTCATTTATTTTTAAGGCGTAGTCCCCATTCTTGATATAGTCCATTGGAAACATCGACTGTAAACTGTTAAATGGCTCATAACATACCATGTCCCTGTTATAGGATACTAAGGTTGTACAGCATGTGGTGTAACTTCTGGGGAGAGTGGCATGCATAGCCTCTCTGGTTCAGTTAGACCTTCCTGCATGGCTGGACAAGAATACATGTGACTCAGTAACAGTAAGAACTTCGTGGGATAACTTTGAGAACTCATGCTTCTCTGTCACTGCAGTCCTCTTTGAACTGCTGGTGACAGCGAAATAAAAATGTTCAGGGCACTCTTTATGATAATTGGTTTGATTTGGTTTTGATGAGCTTATGGTATTGGTAGGGATGATTGAGGGCTATTTTTATCATCCTTTTCACTGGAGGTGGGGGAGGTTAAATAGATGTTGTCAATGAATAAAAGGATTCTAAAGCAGATGTTTAGAAGATAATGGCCAATAAGGTTTGCCAGCTTTCTCTCCTATCTACTTATCATCTCCTTCAGGGACACAAGAGAGCCTTGTTGAATAACTCCTTAGCATTTAACTTGATTATCTTCTTTAAAAGATGCAGCTGAACGAAGACACAGAGTCAAATTAGAACTGCCAGCAGCATGAGGAGAAGGGAGGAATGGAGTAATAATTGTGTCCTTAGAATGCAGAGACCAAGATTAGGGTTGCAGCGCTGAGGTCTGATTTGTACTTTACTCTGTCAGTGAGTGTGTCTCCTAGTTCAGAACCCATGGGGCAGTATGTGTGTGCAACGATACCTACCTTGCTATCTAACACTAAAGAAAAATGACCAGGTAAACAATTGTTTTGCCTCTGTATCCCAGAGATATAACTCAGGATCTCCCATTTGGATGCCAATATCTCATTATGCTCAATCTTCTTCTATCAAACATCTTAATATTTGCATACAATGTACAGACCTCTTGCAGGTGTAAAGTCATCTGAAGATAATTCATACAGCTTAATGCAATATAAACACAATGAAAATAGTTGGTATCCTCTACTGTTTAGGTAGGAAATAATGTCAAGAAAATTCTGCCCGTGTTCAGTCCTGGAACAGTTGTTTTTCCTGAATATTTTCTGTCTGCAGGGGCTTGAGTGCAGAAGTGGAACGCGTACATATGGAGGGCACACTCCAATTCCTACATAATGAGCTGCATCTTGCAACTTTGCCCTAAGCTTATATACAGTGCCGTCTCCCTCTGTGATTCAGGTCACATCTGATTTGCATGGGGTAGCCTGATCCCATCCATCTTTTATTCTATTGCGGTGGTTCTCTACCTTCCTAATGCTGCAACCCTTTCATACAGATCTTCATGTTGTGGTGACCCCCCAAGCCGTAAAATTACTTTGTTGCTACTTTATAACTGTAAATTTGTACGGTTATGAATTGCAATGTAAATATTTGTGTTTCTTGTGGTCTTAGTCAACTCCTGTGAAAGGGTCATTTAATTCCTCCCAAGAGGGTTATGACCTACAGGTTGAGAACCAACCATTCTAGGATCACATTAAGACACATCCAAAGAAACAGATAAAGGTTATCTTAATTTATTTTAACCTTAATATCCATTTCTCTGCACGTAACTAATGAAGATTTTAGTTATATGTTCCTCTATATATTTTCTGTGGTGTTAGAATTAGGAATGGATTTCAAACTTAGAACATATATGGACTTGGACTAGCATATTCTTCAATCGCCAGATAGCTACGGTTTATGCTTACCAGGGTGAGTGCACAGCACCATGTCCATCTATTAATTATTCTTTGGCATCCGTTCTAAGATCCTATTATTTTCCCTATTGTTCTTGAAATTGCTGAAATAAAGCAACCAAATGGCAGTTATAAACCATTTAATACATAATCCCTTTTGTTTGAGTTTCTTGTTGAATATAACAATCTTTTTAAATGTTATCATTGCTGTTGTCCTTGTTACATAGATGAAGAAGTTGAGATTCTGAGATTAATGAGCCCTATTAATGCCATATAACTTGTGTGGGGATCGAGATAGAAATAGAGATGGAGTAACCTTAGAAGACTCCATTACCTTTCCCTAGGACGTAAACTGACTGGCTAACTGATGAAGTAGAATTGTCTTGACTGGTTTGTTTTCTGATCCTTTGCTGAGTTAATTTTATTTTTGCTGTGTGAGAGTAGGGTGGGGATTCAAATACGAGAATAGAGGATGTTACCATCCTACAAAGGAATCGTGTTTTTAGTACATTCTTTCTATTTCTTAGTGAATTAAAAGGGAAATATTGACAACTTGTAACAATACGAGTTTTAAATAACAAGTAAAACGCATGTAGCTCTTTGGGACACATGAAAGAAGAATGTACTCTTTAGTTCACTCTGCTCTTATGACATAAAGAGAGTAAGAATATACCAGTGTTCTATGGTCAGACCCAGAAAGATACTTAACTACTTTGAGGCTAATTTGATCGTTTGTAAAAACACACCATAGTAGTTTTAGAGAAATGAATCAAACATATTGCTTCAGGGTACAAAGTTTCACTTATACAGAATGTAAAGTTCTAGAGAGTTTCAGCCTGACAACCATAATTAATAGTACCATATTAAATATTTGAAATCTAATATGGAAGAACATCTTAAGTATTCTCACCATAGACACTCTTACACATGCATACACACACATACAGGATAACTAGAGAGTAGCGAACTTGTTAATTAGCTTAATTATAGCAACAAATTTACAGTGTGTAGACCTGTCCAGAAAAGGTCAAAGGTGGTGAAACATCATATCATAAATGCCTTTGAGTATATACAATTTTAATTATTACTCCATAAGGGACAAAAGGAAGACAAGGCATTTGGGGTCTGTTCCCGTCGCATTCTGACAGAGGACTTAGTGAAACCCTGGGACTTCGCACCGAGGTCTCATTTTTCACCTGCCTCCCACATACACACCAAAGACAGCACCATAATGGTGTGCGCTTTTTCCGAGGTTTGCATTCTGTCAAGAACGTGGGTGAAAGCCATTCACTCTGCGGCTGAGTTAGCTTTGCCTAGGGTCCATTTATCTGTAATGCAGCAGGATTTGTGATTCTGTACTCATTAGTCTGTGTGCCTTTTATTAGAAGATATGTTAAATTGCTATTGTACATTTGGGGCTTTTTAATCTTCCTCTCAATATTGTGAGATAATAACATTTCAATTTGGCAAAATAATGTTATTTTCAGTCTACCCCAGGCACTTACATTTAGATGTTCACTGTTTATTGGGGCAGACTCACTGAATGATGAGCTTTCGTGGCAAAAATATGAAAAATATTTTATCGTAGAATAACCTCACAGGAAATATTAGACTAGCTGGGTACTATAATGTTTTTTCCCCTGCTTCTGTACTTCCTTGAGCTTTTTTTTTAATTGATTCAGATTAACTCCCAGTTGCTACATATTACCAATAAAGCCAAGATAAAAGCTGTCTATCTGTGGTAGTCAATCTTTCCTAGATGGAAGATGAGAGTTGAGGTGTCCGGGGTAGCATGGCTGTTCCTCACGGTGTGGTTTCCAGTTTTGTTGAGTCTGCTGTTTCACAGTCTTCCCAGTAAGTGTGATGGCTTCCGTTGTCATCAAATGTTAACCCGCAGAGAAAGAAAAACGAAAGTGTTCACTGCAGCAATCCCTTGTGGCTTCCTGGAGGTCTTGCATATATCCTCTTATCTCTCACTGGCCACATAATAAATCCAGTGTTTGTAGTCCCTGGTAGGTATAGTCACTATTCCAAGGGCAGGCTGCATATCCCAGTTTTTGAAAGGCTTGGGATCAGAAATGTTTCCGCTCTCATACTTTTTTCTGGCTTTTAGAACATTGCACAGACTTCATAGTTAAGCAACTCAATCTGAAATCTCTGAGGATTAATGTTACCCAAAGCCAAATTTTAGCAAAGTTTACCCCGCATCTCTGCACAGGGAAGAGGACAAGTGTCTTTGCAGAACAGGACTCGAATGGTGTTGAAGTCTCCCATGTGAGAGGCCTGGTTAGAGCCTCTCAAGTATACAGAGGATCTCTGAGGATGGCCTTTCGTTTTAGAGTGTGGAAAGGGCTAATAGTGTACATTTTGATTGGCAATTGCTTGTTCGTACTACTCTCTCCCTCGTATTTTATAATCTTTGCTGCGTGTGATGAGCAGTGTGTCTGTACCTTGTGCATTTGTATGAACATCCGTGCTTGGAGGAAAGGATCTTGCTCCTAGCTCCACCCACTAGTCACCTGCTGCTTTGCTGTGAAATCTGTGGGGACCTTTGTTCGTCAGATGTCATGTGACTGCTCTGGTACTTACAACCACACAGTAGCTACTCAGTGGCTACTGAGTTCTTTGTGGCACATTGGCTGGTCTCTTGTCTAGAAGAATCCTGGCATATGTCTTCAGTTAATCCATGATTTAATATAAGAAGTCTAGAATCTAATTTGAATGTGGAAAAAAACCAGATAAACAGAACATCTTTAAAATCTGGATTTTTGTTTTCTTCATGCGGTCATTGTTTTAGCTGCACTATGATCACAGCCAGTCTGAATCTATAAAGTTTAGCCTTTACTGTCAATATTTGAATTATTTTTTTAATAAGCTTGGTGTCTTGACTGTGTTTACACATTTTCAAGGATATGCGTGTTCTATTTAGGCATCTATAATTAATCTTTATATAAAAGTTTGTTCTAAATTCGCAGTAGACAATGGTAGGTATTTATATTTGAAAGAAATGTTTTATTTATTCAGGGTGAAAACAGAAGCCTGAGGATAAAATGTGGGGAAAATTAAAACACAGTTGAACAATAAATCAACTGACCCCCCTGCCCCAAAATTGATTGATGCTATCAGCATCAATGCCTTAATGGGAGATTCAGAATTCTTAATCGTGAACTAGTGAGTAATTTATACTACTCTAATAAAGACTGTGCATAATGTCTTATTACACTGGTGGATGTAGCAAATTAACAGAGCTTTGCAGACATGGGGTCAAGGAACCAGAAGTGAAAAAGTTAACTGTGGCAGTGGACTGGATGAATTTAGAAAGACGAAGCGGGGCTTGATGAAGAGCAGGGAAGAAGGCTGTTGTAGTTGTTGTTGATGATAAGTATGAAGTGAGTCAGTTGATGTGACTGCCAAGAGTTAATTATCTTTTAGGTTGCATTAATACACAAGGAGCGCTTGCAGTGTGGGAAGCTGCCCTCCCACTCCTTTCCGCATTGGCCACTCTATCCTAGGAGAAATATGAACACGCTACCAGTGTATAGAGAGAGGATGCTACTTCTGGAATGCCTTGCATTTGTTGCATCTTTTAGCTTTCCACGAATTTTAATGAACGTAGTTCCAGTTAGCATGCTTATTTTATGGGAAGCTACAGTGAATCCCTGGAAGAGTGTCTAGGCATTGGAGAAACTGGGAACTATCATTTTAGGAAGAAGCCAGTGCTTGTGTTTAGATTCTTAAGTTGCTTTGCTAAGAAACTAGCTTCTAGTCTGTTGTTTCTTTCCCTAGAAAGTTCACAACTAGAAATAGGTTGTACTACAGCATCACAGGGTGGATATTTACCGTTTTCTGAGTATCCAAAATGTGAATAGACTTCACTGAGGCACTGGGGATGCCTCAGTCAGTCTAGTCCATCAATCAATCAATCAATCAATCAATCAATCATCAATCAATCTCTCTTTGTCTCTCTCTTTCATCTCCTTCCCCGGCCCCGACATAAGATTAATACATTAATATGCGTGTGGTGGTGTATGCCTGTAATTAAATGCTTGTAAGACCAAGGCAGGATAATCTGGAGTTTCAGACCAGCATGAACTACATACCTAGTTTGAAGCAAGCATAGGCCATGTAGCAAGTTGAGGCCAGCCTGGAACACATGACACTGTATCGAAAACTAAACAACAATATTAAAATCCAGTGAAGTACAGAAGATTACATTGATTAGAATGATGTGAGTGGATGATTACGATGGTTTTTAATTTATTCCTTTGATCTAAGGAAAATATTTATGTTGGGCTGGCTTACAGTTTCAGAGGTCTAGCTCATTATCATCGTGGCGGGAAGCAAGGCAGCATTCAGGCAGACATGGTGCTGGAGGAGTTCTGTGTCTTGAATAGAAGGCAGCCAGGAGGAAACTGTCTCCTAGAGGCAGCTAGGAGGAAGGAAGCTCAAGTTCTACACTGGACAGAGCTTAAGCCTAGGAGTCCCCAAAGCCCACCCCCACACTGACACGCCCCTTCCAACAAGTCACCCCTCCTCGGAGTATCATTCCCTGTGGGCCAAATATTCAAACACATGAGTCTATGGGGGAGAGGGGGGTGTCAAACCTTTCCAAATCATCACGTATAATAATAATGTCTAAATTAATCCTCCTGAAAGGAAAACTTAAAAGTCAGTTGATTTGTGTCCAGTATTCATGTGGTCAGTATAGGCTTAAGGGAGCTGTGATTGATCAAATTAGTTCTGAGTTTTAAAATGTGCAAAACTGCCGTTACAGTGTGCTGGCTAGTTTTATGTCAACTTGACACAACTAGAGTCATTTTGGAAGAAGGAAACTTAGCTGAGAAAATGTCCCTACTAGCCCATCCTGTGATGCACTTTCTTGATTAGTAATTTATGTGGGAGGGCCCAGTGTGGGGCACCTTGTGGGTCGGTTGTACTGGGCACCATAAGAAAGCAGACAGGAAGGCATGAGGAGCTACCCAGTAAGCAGTGACCCTCTATGGCTCCTGCCTCCAGGTTTGTACCCTGCTTGATTTCCTGCCCTAACTTCCCTTACCAATGGAATGTGGCCTGAGGGTTGTAACCTGAAATAAACTCTTTCCTCTCCAAAACTGCTTTGGTCACGGCATTTTATACCCCTAAGGCTTAGTCTAAGTCTATATTAGTAAATTTTGAGTAGATAATAATGGCGTCTGACTTTAAATCCCCAAATTAGTAAAGCACTGTAGGTTGAAAAGCTTTTCTCCTTTTTCCCTGTGTTTTCTATCTGTCCAGTTTCTAACACCGTGTCTTCCTCAGTTTTTCTCAGCCTATAAAAGCAAACTCCCATGTGACGCAAACCCTTTTTACTGTATCATTCTAAGTTGCTTTCCCAAGATGTTTCAAAAGTTTCTCATATCAGAACACAGAGTATTCTTGTATTCTTTTTGTGGTTATCAATACGGTAACATGTTTGAATACAGTATAGCTTAATTTGTCTCCACCTCCAAATATTCCACCATTTCCATTTCATTGTTAACAATTATAATAATGTAAATACTTTTACATGTATTCAAACATTTTAGTATTGTCAGCCATCAAGTAAGGATAATTACTGATACCAGGGACATATGCATTGATTACAAAATTGCCCACTGTTTTGAGGTAACCGTGTGTGCTTGCAATTTTATCAAATAGCTTATTGGATCCTTTTACATGTGATTATGCATTTTTACTTAGTTTGAGGTTCACGGCCCAGAAATGTCTCTTCATTTTATTAATGGTTCTTGAGTCAGGCTTTTGTGAGTTTCTAGAAGTCTACTTGTGTTTAGATATTAGTTCTTTAGAATACGAATTGCTATTATCAATTTTCTGATTAGTTTTTTCCCCCCATGGATAATAGTTTACTTGAGAAAACTGTGAGAAGCTGACCAGAAGACTTTCACTAAAAAAAAAAAAAAAAAAGCAACCAAGCAAAAACAAACAAAAAAACCATTGGTTTTCTGTCACATTTGCCCAAATGATTGTAAATTTTATATATCACAAAGTAAAATAAAATGGCTAACATGGATTTTATAATTACTCCCAAGATATTTTTCTTTTTTATCTCTTCCTATTGTATTTTTTATTTATTACATTTCAAATGCTATCCCCTTTCCCAGTTTCCCTTCCTGAAACCCCCTATCCCATCTCCTACTCCTGCCTCTATGAAAATGCTCCCCCACCCACCCACCCACCCACTCCCACTTCCCCGCCCTGACATTCCCCTACACTGCAGCATGGAGCCTTCCCAGAACCAAGGACCTCTCCTCCCATTGATATCCAATAATGCCATCCTCTGCTACATAGGCGGCTGGAGTCATGGGTCTCTCCTTGTGTGCTCTTTGGTTGGTGGC
This sequence comes from Rattus norvegicus, assembly GCF_021556685.1. NCBI lineage: Eukaryota > Metazoa > Chordata > Mammalia > Rodentia > Muridae > Rattus > Rattus norvegicus. The sequence continues at coordinate 53,004,412 of NC_141537.1, read as the reverse complement.
TTAGTCCCTGGGAGCTCTGGGGGCTGATTAGTCTTTTCATATTTTCCAAGGGCACTTTTGTCATGAAAAATGTATTTGGTTTTTAAGGACTTTGTCATATGCTTCAGCTATGGCACAATACTCAGTGTCTACTGTGGTAGAGTTGCTGGGCTCCCGTGGAGACATATTGTCCTGACTGTTGTTTATTCTGTCTTTACGCTGGCATCTAAGCATGTGTGACTGGGGAGATTGTAGTTCTAGGTGATGATACCTTGTCCTATCTATGCTGAGTGGATGTTGTGTTTTTTGGTTTCTTGCCCTCTCCAGTTCTTAGGTCAGTATGGTATACACACACACACACAACACACACACACACACACACACACACACACACACACACGCATATATATATATATATATATATATATATATATATATTGCTTGGTAGAAAATTCTTCCAGGATCCTGCTAGGTGTGGCCATTGGGGGTCCCAGGTAAAATGTGCTCCTAGGTATTGGGAACTGACTTTTAGGAATGGGGATGGGTTAGAAGGGGTGAGAGGGCCCACAAGTGGGAGGAAAGCAGGGTGTTCCACCAAGATTTGTGTAGTCATTAGGCATTAGGGCAGAGATGAAGGTGAAGCCACAGCAGCCAATCCACTACAGAGATCAGGATGAGACTGGGGGATTAGATATGGTGGAGAACATGAAGAGTAAGGATCTAAAGCCTGACCTGCTTCACTGGCCTGCTTGCCATTCTGTCATGTTGGCTGTCGGGTTCCCTTAGAAAGCCTACTGGAGTTGGGGCTCAGATAACAGTATCAGTGGGGAGAAGGTGGAGGGGATCTACTGATCCACTGGAAGTGAGGTGTAGGGTAGCGATGAGGGGCGGCCACAGTGGAAGCTCTGCTGTAGAGATGGAGGTGAGAGGATTGGGTTTGGAGGAGAGGAGGGAGCTGTGAAGATCTACAGTTAGAGAACATATTTCCCTGGCCTGGGTGGCCTACAGGTTTCACAGGGAATGCCTGCTGGAGTTGGGTACTGGGAAAAAGGGATGAATTGGGGGGATAAGTGTTGGAAGTATAGATCTGTGTTTTCCATTGGAGACAGGGACAGGGAGAGAGGTGAGGCTGCAGAAGGAGACAGGAAGGGAGCCCAAGAGGAGCTGGAAGGAATGGAGGGAAGGGAAACCAAAATCAGTGTATATTATGTGAAGAAAAAAAAATCTGTTACTAATAAAGGGGAAAAGGTCAGGCTTTAATTGTTTTAGCTATCAGTTGTGTGTGTGTGTGTGTGTGTGTGTGTGTGTGTGTGTGTGTGTGTGTGTTCATGTACATGAGGGCAGTGCTCATGGCGTCGGAATGAGTGTGTCAGATATCCTGGAGCTGGACATACAGCTAAGTGAGTCACCCGACATACAGGTCCTGGCAAATGACCTCAGTTCCTCTGCAAGAACAGTATAAGTTCTTAACCGATGAGCCACCCTTTCAACCTACAAAAGGTCATTTATGAATTTTTATTTTTAAAAATTACTTGTTTACATAATATCATTACCATGATTATTGTGTGTATGTATGTGCAACCGTGTGTGGTGTATTTACATTAATATCATTACCATGATTATTAATTGTGTGTATGCATGTGTGCATGTGTGTGCATCCGTGTGTGGTGTAGATCAGGAAACAAGTTTCTAGAGCTGCTTCTCTCCTGGGGATTGGACTCAGGTGATCAGCCTTGGGAGGAGGTACCATAATGGCTGAGCATTCTTGCTAGCCTGTTTATATCTTTTTTTTTTTTTTGGTTCTTTTTTTCAGAGCTGGGGACCGAACCCAGGGCCTTGCGCTTGCTAGGCAAGCGCTCTACCACTGAGCTAAATCCCCAACCCTGTTTATATCTTAATAGGTTATTTTTTAGTGGTGTTTTGAATCTCTTGTAACCTCGGTCTTGAGTGTGAGAGATTTTCCATAAGCTTCTTGCTTCCACATATACACAGCCTATTCTATTTTCAGCGCCCTTACTCTAATGGCACATTTGTTAAAATGGATGGTCCGACATTGATGTGTCATTACTCTCCAGCCCTCAGCTTATAATAGGCTTCACCGTTGAGGCTGTATATTCTGTAGGCTTGGATCAATTTATAACGTATCACCGTAGTGTCTGTTTCCCAAGAGTCCTTTGTGCTTTGGGAATTCATGCATCACTCTCTGGCTGACCAGGGAACTGCTGGTCATACTCTTCCCGTAGTTTAGCCTTTTACAGAAGTCATGCTGCGGGAGCGACAGAGTCTTTTCCAGATTGGAGTCTCTCACTTAATAGAATTCATTTTGTTTTCTGCACATCTTTCTGTGGTTTGGTAGCTTATCTCTTTTTAGTGTTGAGTAATAATGCTATTCTCAGGATGTACTGTACTTTATCTATGCTTCACCTACTGAAGGACACGGTAGAGTTGGAAACACAGTTATGCAGGTATTAGTTGGCACATAAGTTTTCAACTCTGAGTAAATAATGAAAGTGAAATTTCTGGATTATCTGTCAACAGTCTGTCTACAGAGGTTTCAAATGCTCTCTTTGATAAATTATCTCCACAACATTTTCTTACCAAGGATAGCAAATGAGGGGTTTCTGCTGTTCTCTGTCCCTACCAGGATCTGGTCCATTTTAGTCGGTTTGAAGCAGCATCTGCATCTTACTTTGGTTTGCATTATTGTAATAGGATTACATGGAATATCATATGCCTCTGTGCTATTGGTTGTTTATTTTCTTATTGTTGAATTTTTAGAGTTCTTTGTATATATTAGATACTAGTTCCTTATCCACTGTGCCATTGACTGTATTTTCTCCCAGTCTATAGCTCACTTTTTCATTCTATAGATACTGTCTTTCACATTGTAGAAAACTTTAATTTAAATAAATCTAGCACCTCAATTATTGATTTCATTTTATGCTTTTGTCCTTACATCAAAAAAAATCATCAATATAGAACATGTACATTTTTTTGGATTAGAAGAGTCATAGTTATGTATTTTATATATAGACTTGTGATCTATTTTGACTTAATATTTATAATACTTATAAATGCAAGATATTTATCTAGACATGCATTTCCAGATATCCCAGTACCATTTGCTGTAAATACTGTCTTTTCTCCACCGATTGGCTCTGTGTCTTTGTGAAAGATCAGTTGATACTACTTCTCCAGATCTCTTTCTGGGCTCTCTTTCTACTCATTGATCTGCTTGCCTACCACTTTTATTAATTTCAGTCACTTGATCATTGTAGGCATAAACATTGATGGTGAGTAGTGTCGGTCCTCCAACATTGTTCAGTTCCCTCAATACCACAGTGACTATATCTGTTCTTTCATTTTTCTATATAATAAAATTGGATTGTTGATGTTGAGAAAACAATGTGTTATGATTTTTACTGAGGGTGCCTTCAGCCAAGAAGATCAAATAAGGAAGACTTGACATCCTGACAATATTAAATCTACCTACCTATGAATGGGGTAGCATTCTAATTAGTTTTCTTTGCTGTCTTCATGAGTTTCATACTTTTTCCTCATAACAGTCTTGTACATTTGTTAGATTTAGACTCGGGCTTTGCATCTTGGAGATAGTAAAAAATTATATTGTACGTTTAATTTAAAAGTCAATGTATTCATTGATGTTATATAGGAAAGAATTAACTTTTGTACATTAATCTTATGCACTGCAGCCATGCTATAATTGACTATTTGGTGAGGGACTCTTTGTTACAGATATTTTTGGACTTTTTCAGACTTTCATTATAGCCCATGAAGGTAGACACCTATTTCATCATTATCATCTCCTTCTGCCTGTTTTCTTACTGTGTTAGGACTTCCATTATTCTCTTGATAAGCAGTGGTCAGTTGATCATCCATTCACTTCGCTGATCTTGGAGTGGAAGCTGTTCATGTCTTATTGTTATGTGCTCCAAAACCGTCTAGCTTTGTAGACTTTAAAAATAGAGTTTAGGTAGTTCCTCTATATTTGTAGTTCATGGCAATTTCTTTAGGATTGTGAGTGAATGTTGATTTTCTTAAATGCTTTCTCTAGAGCTACTAATAGGATCATGTGCTTTGTTTTCACTTGTCACGTACATGATAGGTTATACTCACTGAGTTTTGACTGTTGAACTGCACAACTGTGAGAAATCTTACTAGGTTCTGGCTCAGCAATTGATTCTTATAACTATTAGATTCAGATTTTCCAACATCTCTTGAGGATTTTGTGTTTATATTCACAAGGACTACTAATCCAAAGCCTTCTTTTCATCTAATGGAAATTTAGAATTTGAATCATAATTAAAGAGGTTTTTCTACCAGTAATGCATAAAGGGATTCTCCCCTGTTTGCTTCTAATTTGGTCCAACTTTTATTTATTGAAATCTTTGAACTCGTATCATTGTGATTATGGTACAATTTATATTTTTCTGGGGGGATAGCCAGTGTGTTTTTTTTAAGATTTATTTATTTATTTTATGTATATGAGTACACTGTCGCTGTCTTCAGACGCACCAGAAGAGGGGCATCAGATTCCCATTACAGTTGGTTTTGAGCCACCATGTGGTTGCTGGGAATTGAACTCAGGACCTCTGGAAGAGCAGTCAGTACTCTTAACCACTGAGACATCTCCAGCCCCAGCCAGTTATATTTTTATGCCACTCTGGTATTGACTATAGTTAAAAGTGAACCTCAATAAACATAAATCACCTTTTGAGTAATATTTTGAGCTGTTATACATGTATTCATTTCTAGTTGTTTTATGTCTATCTCTTGAGTATAGAAAATCCTTTTATGGAGCTACTTTCTGGGAGCTACCATAATTTTGTTTTTCTTTCCCCATTTCATCCATGTGAAAATATAACTACTTTGTGCTAATTAAATGTCTTTATCGACTCTCTATGTAACTGCTACTTTCAGTAGCATTTTATTTCTTAAATGGAACTGTAATGTCTTTTATTTAAATGCACATTCATTTAGAGATGTAAATTTATGAACTTGGTCATGAAAAACTTGCAAATAAAAACATCACACACCAAAAAAAAAAAAAAAAAAAAAAAACTGGACCCAAAGTCTATATGATCCAGTATAGTTAATTAGGACCCAAATGGAACCTATGGAGGTTTATGTTAAACTTTTGCACTTTCAATATTGAATATATGTTATCCACTTATCCACCACCAAAAAGAAACAGTGTAGCCTTAGAAATTTTTTTATTTGTAGAAATTGGATCTTGATATGTAGATACATACTTGTGCATGTTTTTAGGACTTTACCAGTTTTGTTGAGTTAATGATTTCCCAATCTCCTTCTTTGGCTAGTATCTTTGTGTTTACCGTACCTTAATTATTGGAAAGTAATTTTCACAAATAAACTTAAAGAGATAAAGTAGAAATTGCAAAGATCATATTTTAGAGGCATTTCTCAAAGGAGTAACAAAATCTTTTGGACTGAAGAAAAGTGAAAGAGACACAAGTTATTTGTCATGAAACGTTTCATCCAATGAGGGAGCTGGAACAAATGGTTATGCACGTTTCCCTCTATGTCACTGCCATTCTTACAAGCATTTCCATTTCTGGTTTCACTGGACACTGGATTTGCAGGGTGAAACACCCTTTGTTGTGACGACCATAGCTTGGAAACTAACATGTGATCAGTTGCCTCTCGCTAAGCAATTGTTGCTCCAGTTCCATTTGGTCCTTTTTTTGTGAGCTGTTCTTAGAAGGCTAAAGTGACTTGTTTTGTGTTGATTGTACACATGCATACGAAAGGTGCCCGCTTTCATTTTCTTCATGTTGTGGGAAGAGGGATTGCAATGTAATGATGCTGTTCCTTGTGGCTATACTTCAGCCAGGCTAGCTTCTAAAATGAAGGCAGTCACACAGTAAAAAAGTGGACATCTTCCTCTTTCAGTCCTGGAAGCAAGACATTTTAGTTTTATATATATATATATATATATATATATATATATATATATATATATATATTTTATATATTTTTTTTAGCACCTGGGTACAATAGGATACTTATTTACTAGTCTCTTAGTACCAGGACAGTTTCATTTTAAGCTTTCTTGTTTGTTAGACATCTAAACAAAATCCAGTTTTGGAAAGAACTTGTCTCCCTCATTTTTGAATGGCATTTTAATAAGCCCTTTGAAAAGATTTAAAATTACTTCACACCAGCTTTCTTTCTGAAGCCAAACCATACGGGTTTGTTTACCTTTCTAATCCTGTAATCATTTCTCCACAGCATGGTTCCGCACACTTCCCATCCCTCTGTAGGTTCCACAACTTGACAAAGTCCTCCAATAGGTCTAAAGAGGGTGGGATAGGACAGAAGCATCACTGCTTTGCTGGTCATTATGTGTTCCTGCATACATGATTCCCAGAACTGCCCTGTTCTAGTTGGACATGATTATGACATTTCTATATCTCTAGGCCATATTTGCCAACCTTTGTGTGTGTGTGTGTGTGTGTGTGTGTGTGTGTATGTGTGTGTGTGTGTGTGCGCGTGCACGCGTGCACATACGTCCTGGCATGAAAGAACACAGGGCACTGAGACAAATGTTTTCAGCGACCCATACTGGCTTTAAATCTCTGTTTCTGCTATCATAAAATTAATTATAATTTTTTTTAAATCAAGAGACACCCAACTTTTTTTTGTAATGGAGCTTAAAATTAGATAGCTGATACTGCTGTAGTTGTCTAGAGGGCATGATGGGTGAGTCACAACGTGTGTCTAAGCTAACCTCAGTGCTTAGGACAAGCAGTAGTGATGGTCGCTGCATTCCCAGTGGTGATTAATTTGTGTTATAAATTTGTGTTCTCCCAGTGGACTGGACTTGTTCCCAGTTCACCAGTGTGATCACTGGTCTCCTGAATTTGTCGTTTGATCACAGCTCCGTTTGTTTCAGTTCAGGCGTTTGAAGCATGCGTGTTCATGGGATTTGAACTTTTAGACGCCCGCACTCATTTCTTTCAGAAGGTTCTTCATCAGGCCTTCGCCGCTTATTGCCTCTGGCTGCAGAAGGGTGTCTACTCCTTTTCAAGAGTTCTTACCCTCTTCGCTTAGTTTACTCAGCACTGTTTTCATACATCAGGCTCCCAGAAAATTTTTCGGTTTCTCCTGTCTGTGCAAAGCCAGTGAGTGGAAGCTAACACCAGGAACTCTGTGTAGGGGAGACCTTTGGAGTCTATGTCTGTACCTCCATTCTGAGACGTGCAGGGAAGTCACTTGGTTAAAAAAATGTTCCTAAGTACAAATAGTAAGATATTTCACTTTTACTCGAAAGGTAATTCAGTGTCTAATCAAGTCTACATACAGCGAATGTAACTTTTAGTACCCGTTGTAGTATATGTATCAGGTGATTTATCCATTCACTCCTTTGTTTGCTTGTTTTTCTTGTAGCTTAACAAACAACAGTTGCAGTTACTGAAAGAACGGTTCCAGGCCTTTCTCAATGGGGAGACTCAGATAGTAGCAGACGAAGCCTTCTGCAATGCAGTCCGGAGCTACTATGAGGTGAGTAGAGCTTCCTCTGTTTCGGGAACTGGGGTGCTTTCTGAGACCATTTCACCAGTGTGGCAAGGAGTCTTTGAGTTTTTGACTTTCTCCAAAGGATTTCCGCTTCTATTTTGCAATTTAAAAACTCTAATTCCACAGCCTGGTTTCGAGAGATAAATAAAATTGGAAATTACTCACATTGTTTGCGAGGTAAAGCGTTTGGAATCATTTTCTGGCAGTGACTGATACGGCTGAGTCTAGCTATCTTCCGATTCGCATTCATAAATGATCCTTTTTAATCAGGATTTCAACAGTAAATTACTCTTATGCCAGTTTGCTCTTTAGGGCTTATAATAATTAAGGGCACTAATTAATTTCAAGACAATGCATTCTCCTTTCTTATTGAATGAATAATATGACCAATTCCATCTTGCTGTTACTTCTGACTTTAGCTTAGGACTCAAATGGGAATTCTGTCTGTATTTCCTGTGAATGCTTTGCAAACGTTATTTGTTTGTTTCAGTGAGATGCCAAAAGACCTTAAGTTGGAGAATTCACATACGCCCTAAGCATCTCAGAGTCATTTGGAGAACAGGTTCCTGTCATTGTGCAAATGCCTTGTACGAAATCATAATATTCTGAACTTCCCTGAGGCAGGGGGTATTGTACAAAACAGATGTCCAGCTGCTTAGGCTTTGCGATTCATAGATCATATGTTACTTACTGTATCAGACCACACGTATATATTGAATTAAAGGAATACATAGTTACTGCAAGTTGACATCTTGCTAACCAAGGTCACATGATCTCAGGCTATCTTAAGAAAATAGGGTTTATATCTTACCTTGAAAGTTAGAGCGTTGCATGATGAAATCTCTTCCCAAATTTTAAAAGATGAACATAACATTACATATATGTACACAAAAGCAAGTAGTGAGGGAAAAAAGCACTGTGGATTTTAGTGAACGCTGCCTAGCTCATGTCAATTAATAAAATAAATCAATGGGGCCATTTTGGATTTTAATCAATCTACCCTGGCACACTAAGAGAAAGGTGCAATTGAAAAACAGTGGATGGATGGGTTTTTTTAAAAATTATCTTTGTAACGTTTGCATGAATCTAAAATTATTCCAAAGTAGGTGTCTTCCTTTTCTAAATCGCATCAAGATTTATAGTGAACTCTACATCATCAGGGCAGCAGGTATTAGTAAAGATGCAAACAAATTAAGGAAGCATAATAGAGTACCTGGAAATGCACTGCTACAATAAAATAGTATTTGACCAGAGAGCAAATACATGATACAGTAGAGAAATGATAGCCACTCCGAAACATACGTTCTGGAATAAGTCTATACCCACCTGCAAAGAGTTAATCTATATTTGGAATTTAAACCTTTCACAGAGTGGGTCATAGGCTTAGATGTAATACTATGTAACTCCTAGAAGAAGCAGAAAAAAATTATATATGACTTAGGGTTGGACCTTGACTCCATCCCCGAGAAAAAGGAAAACAATTGATAGAACTGTTAGAAGATACCTTCTCTAAAAGAGTTCCAACTGCCAAGTTAGTGAGAAAGGCACAGACCGTGGGCTGGTGAAACACTTGTAAGACATGCCTAATAAAGTGTTTGTATCCAACATATGGGGAGAACTCAAGAATTGATCAATAGTGAAACAGATTAGGATGACCAAAACTCGACACCACACGTAGGGAGCAAAGAAATTCGAAGGATATAGACTACTGCCAGATAATTACAAATTAAAGAAATAACGAAATAGCAGTGTTTGCATGGTCGTGACACAGAATTGATGCTATCATAGTCAAAGGTGAAGCTGCAGGAAAACTCTTGTTTTAAACTGATAGTCATGGTTTTCTTAGGTTTTTTGTTGTTGCTTGAGAAGCTTTTTTTTTTCCCTCACTACATCTTTGATTTATCCAAATAGGCTGTATCTATTTGCCCTCTGGAATTTAACAAATTTAATAGTTTGTGCAGCTTATATGTGCATATAATATATATTTATCAATCTACTGCCCATTCCTTCACCTCCAATTCCTTCTCTGCTCCAACTTTTCCCTTCCAACTTTATGTGTTTTTTAAAAAGTTCACTTAATCTACTTAATGGTTCCTGTGTGTGCAGGAGTGTGGGGCTGTCTATCTTCTAGAGAATGGGTAGCCCTAGAGTCAGCATCCAGAAGAAAACTGTCCCTTCCATCAGCAGCCATCCATTGTCCATAACTTTCAGCAAGAAGTGGGATTTCATGAGTCCCTCCCATGCCTATATAGGGATTTGATTGATTTTTCTTGTATTGGCCTTGTGTGTGTAATTACAAATGTAATTGTGAGTTCATGTGAGCAACAGGATTGCTATTTCCAGTAAATACTACTTTTTGAAGACATCTACTAGGTCTTACTCTTAGAATCTTTCATCTCTACTTCTGTGGTAAGTCCTAAGCCTTGGGGTCAGGAGACATGATTGACCTACATGTCCCATTTAGAGCTAAACATTACCTAGCCTTTTATTCTCTAAATGTTGACAAATTGTGGATCCTTTTTCATCATCTCCTACAGAGAGAAAATTCTCTGATGAGAGGTAAGACATACACCAATTATGGGGTATAGAATAATAACATAGGGAGTGATTTATTATTATGTCCAATTATCATAAGCTGTTTTTAATAAGCACAATACAAAGGATGTAAAGTTTAGTAAAGCATGCGCGCTTGCTGTGCTGATGAAATGAATGGCTGTAGTGAAGTAAAGATGACACCCATTGTGCTCCTCCTGAGAACTGCATTTTCTTCTGAGTTGGACGAATCAGAAGACATTGGTAGAACCGTGCTTTGGGAATGTTGACTATATCTTCTGTTGTTTATTTGTTAAACCTGGAGATGCTGAGTTTAGCAATGGAGGGTGTTTGTGTTATATGTGGTCCCCAAAGTAAAACTGAAGATCAAAACTGACACAGGGAAGATTTTCCTCTGTCATCCTCAGAAATGCCAATTTACTGAATGATCAAATGGCCTTTCCAGGTTACTAGTCTCCACAGCAAATGGCTGACTGTGTCTGCTGTGACCGCTGTGCATACAGAGAGCTACTCAGTGCACATTTCTCCTTAATGCCTGGATTTTAGATAGAAATCCCACATATGTTTCTTTCTGTATATTACTTGATGAAACTATTTATTCATGAAATGTTCATTTATTTAAAAGAAAAGGAAAGTAACTTTATCCAAACAGGACCATACTAGAATTAAGCACTTCTGGGAATTTATTTATAATGTTCTCATAGCTGGATAAGTGTATCTTTGCATATACATGTACTTATGCTTTTTATAGTAAATGTTATTTAGTATGTAACATGAGTATATATGCTACCCAGGTAATAATGACATTCTATGGTTAGTTTTATCACATAAGTACCATAAAATAATAGATGATAAAAATTATAAAATTTCATTAATAATTTTCCTCATAAAATTCTCAGAGGGAAAAAAAATGAACCCAAACAAGTAAGCTATGTAATAAGTCAAGAAGGCTGTAGGGAAGGGAATAGGATTAGAAGAAAACCAATGTCATGTAGCCTACCAGATGACTTAATATAAGGTTGTAGTTTTCTAATTATTGAGGGGATCATTTTAAATGTGTGTCTTGTGTTCCTGAAGCATCTGCCTAGATAGAAGTCATGGAATAAACAATGGGTTTAAAATTATTCATATTTTTTCTGTCCATAACTGTTAAGGGCTTTCATTTGGTTGTTTTTGTATGTGTGTTTGTGTGCATGCATGTGTATGTGTGTGCCTGACTTAGTGCGTGAGTGAGTGTGTGTGTATGGGGGGGTGTGGTGGTGGTAGTGGTGGTGGTGGCAGCTTTCAATTTAACAGAGATGATGGTGCACAAGGGTAGACATTAGTTTACTGCAATTTGTTACTTTCCAAGATGCTCTCACCATCTGATAGCTGCTTCTGCTTCATGGGATAGTGGTGGATTTCATTACTTAGAATATTGGCATTGTGATACCATTGTGTTTTAATTATTGTTGGCATAGTTGGTACATGGAAAAGTTGATGGCCTTTCCTTGAAAACTTCCAGTGGATAGTTGCTACCTCACTCACTCTTTGCAGTGTAATGGAGATTTCAGGTTCTGAATTTGTTTCTATGGGTGTTAGAGTCTTTTCCTTTTTTTTTTACCATGACCAAAACGGTTGGTCGGTTGGGGGTGACTTTATCTGCAACTTCCCACAAAGGATGTATAGTTGTTTATTATACTTATTTTCTTCTCTCCCCAGAGACTGGGTGAGAGTTACAGATTAATTTACATTCCTTTTTTAAATGATTGTAGGGACGTTGTGATTTGAATGAGTAATGGCATCCGTAGGCTCATATATTTGGTTCTCAGTCAATGTTACCATGTGGGGAGGCTACGGAACCTTGAAGAGACGGAGTCTTTCTGTAGGATGCATGTCACTGGGTGAGGGCTTTAACTTGTAGCCTTGCCATCTTCCACTTAGCTGTCTGTGCTTTCTGCATGTGTGTGGAGACATGTGATCTCTCAGCTTCTAATTTAGGATAACTTTGGTCATGGCCTCCTAAGCATTATGGATGGGTAAATAAACTACCTTCCACAAGTTACTTTTGGTCATGGTATTTATCTCACCAACAAAAAGGAACTGATACATAGTGTTAGCAAGGAAAAGTAACCAATACGTGGTATTAGTATAAATAGTATCACTCCCACTGTGATCACTACTATTAGCCATTCAGCTTTTGCATTTATATAGGGATGAAAGTGAGAAGTCCTACAATAAATTAAGAAATAATTTCAGTATCAGTTCATGTGAAACTCGTAAATAAGTATTCCCACTTCAAATTTTAACTAAATTTGACTATTCTATATGCAACATGGACTCAAAAATTGGAATTCAGGAGGTTTCAGTTTAGGTGTGCCTTCAAGAAATAGTAAGTTCTTGTTAGATAATTGTTTTGGGTAATTTTATGTCAACTAAACTCAAGTTAGAGTTATCTGAAAAGAGGGACCCTCCGTTGACAATATGTCACCAAAAGGTCCAGCTGTACACAAGTCTGTAGGGCATGTTTTTAATTAGTGATTGATGGAGTAGAGCCCAGCCTACTATAGGTGATGCCATCCCTTGACAGGTGGTCCTGTGTTCTGTAAAAGAGCAGGCTAATCAAGCCGTAGTGAGCAAGCCAGTAAGCAGCACTCCTCCATGGCCTCTGCAACAGTCCCTGCCTCCAGGTTCCTGCTCTTTTCATTTTCTACTTCATTCAGTGATGTACTACATCTCGGGTGGATACTCCACTTGGTTTCCTTTGGATTCGACTCTCCTGTTCGTGAATCATGAATGACCCCTAAAGGATCCTCTCTTAATCCTAGCCTCCTCCTCCATTGGATCGTAGCTATGTAGTATGCAGGTTCCACTCGGCATCCATCTACGCAGCTGTAAATCATGTCATCGACATGGACTGTTGTTGCCACATCTGTAGCAGGAGAAAGATAACCTCAAAACCTCCTCCAGTTGTACAGTGCTCTGGACATTGAATGCTGTGTCTGTGCATTCTTCCATTCCTTTGGGTCAAATGACCTCGCAGTTCTAAAATATGAAGAACAACACAGAACTGTAGCTCAATTCTGAACCTCCAGAATAGATGTCCAACCCATGATACTGCTTCCTTATATACACTCTTAATTCCCAGTTCAGGTAACAGAGGACTTGACTTCAGCAGCCGGCTCTTTCTACAGAAATAATCCGTGATCTAACTCCCCTCCACCACATTCGCTTTTATCACTGCCAATGCATGGAAATTAGGAGCTTTAAAAGGCTTTTTGTTGTTTTGTTTTTCTTATGCGATTTCCATACCTTTTTCAGACTTAGTATAGCACATGTTCCTTAGCCTTTATGCAAGCTAGGAGGGAAATGGCTGGAAGATAACATTTAAATGTTTTAATGGAAATTCTGTCATTTTACCGAAATAGAAAGATTTGCTTTGCATATTCTAGAAAGTCTTTGACCTGTCAAAATCTCGTTTTGAACTTTGAAATAATGCCATGGCAGAGGCATTCACGGAGAATTGATGATCGCTAAGTAAACCAAGATTGGCAGCCTGTGGCAGGAGGGATGAAAAAAAAAAAAAAAAAGGTCAGTGCATTCACAGATGAAATCCTCCAGCCGATAATGAGAAGTGAGATTTCAGGTTTGCACCGAGTTCTGCAGATCACATTGTATTTGTTATTTTTGATATTAGCCGTTTGAGTTCACATCATTTTTTTTGTATATGCTAAGGGTGGCATTGAGAATTAAGCATTCTATAGGACTCTGGAAAATGTGCTTTTGTGTCTGAGATTCACGTCGCTATTTAGAGCATCTAGGATGATGTTACCTGTCAGCAGGCTGTGTAGTCACTTGCATTATTGATGACATCTACCTTCCAAATGTAGACCAAGTGATGTGCATATAAAAGCAATATCTGACAATAATTGAAAAAAACCAATAGTATCCAAATTGATCTCTAAGCAATTTCAGAATAAACCGAGCTTATGAATTTTCCCATGTCCGTGTAACACGTTTGTGACAGACACCACGGCAAAGCCTCTGTCTAATCCATTTCTTTCTGCATTTTAATAATAGGGGAGTGGGCTGTTCAACCCTCCATTTAGTCCCCAATATAGACAGGAAAGGCAAATAGCTCTAAAGGGCAGAGGTACAAGCAGATAGCTTCAGAGTAGCATTCCCTAATTCCCACACTCAGCCCCAGCTTAGGGTGAGCACATGGGCACATTTAACATGCTTATTGTTACATGATGTCATCTATTTTCGTTCTTTGGCATTGCTTCAAAATGGAGATTTTTGTGCTCCTGTGTATCTGTGATTCTTTCGAGTGTGTTTGTAGCCACTGGACTCTTAGACTGTCTAGTCATTAACTCAGTTCAGTACCAGCGAAGCCATAGAAACTGCATGCCATTTTTCAGAGGATCTCTGAGCTGCCACACTGCTGAAGGTCCCTGGAGAGAGTCCCATTTGGTCACAGGTTTCACTGGATGAGGATACTCCTTCGGTCTTTGTGTAACTTTGTATTTTATCCTCAGAAGTTTGTCTTTTTTTTTCACATCTAAGTTTAATTCTCTTCTCCATTCTACCAACATTGTCTTAGGTGACTAGTTTCTGCCTCACTACTCTTCTGCCTAAATTTAGAGCTAATATTTCCAAGTTTTGAGTCACAAGAGCAAATGATCCCATTTCCTTGTTCCCAAAAGTGTCATGAAGTTTTATATTTGCACAGATGTTACTCCTGGGTCTGCTCAATGATTCCCACTATTTATCTTCTGTAGCATTTGTTCAGTAGTGCATTAAATCACTGGGCTTTTGTTCTAGAAGATTGTGTTCTTTAGTTTCATGGGTGAGATCTTGTTTTCTGTTTATTTTTTAAATGAACTTGTTTTAATCTTTCTTGCAAGACACATCTTCTACAGACATATGTCTTTAATTTAGTTTGAAGGAAACCATGTGTATCCCAGTTAGCATTCATAAGGGGCACTGGTCTCTCCTTACTATATTCAAATCTTTTCTATCCCTTAGTTATAAAACTAAAGACAGAATGTTCATGAGAAGGATAAAATAAAATCTCTGACATTGTGAACAGCTTAGTCATTGATCATCTGTCTCTCGGTACATTATTGATTTCACTATAGAATTTAATTACTTATTTCTGTATAGATTGCCATCCAAATGTTGACCAAAAGCCCTGTTTTTATGACGCCAACACATCAGTTCTTTGTCCGTCATCTGTGTATATATGTATGTATATAAATATATGTGTGTGTATATATACATGCATACAGCAACAGTTAATAAAAAGAAGACATGAATTTGAAAGAGAGCAAGGATGGGTATATGGGAAAGTTCAGAGGTGGAAAGGATACAGAGAAATGATACAATTATGTTGCAACCTCCAAATATAAAAGAATGAAAAATAATGGCTTCCGTGTCTTTGAGTCCTCTCTAGGGTTGCCCTCATAGATTCCAGGAACTTTCCACTACACTGGGTCCCCCACCCATAAGGCTCCCAATTCCACATTCTCTTTCTCTACTCCCTCTATGTGATCCTACCCACTCCTGTCCTCACTTGCTCCCCCCAGTCCACTCACAAAACTTATTCTATTTTTTCTTCTTAGGGATGTCTGTATATCTCCCCAAGGCCCTCCTCTTTACCTAGCCTCTCTGGGTTGTAGCTTATCATTTACTTAACAGCTAATATCCACTTATAAGTAAACATATACCATATTTGTTTTTTCTAGGTCTGGGTTACCTCACTCAGGATGAATTTTCTAGTTGTATCCACTTGCCTTCAAATGAGTACTTATTTAACCACTGGTAAAGTTCTGTCTTATATCCTAGAAATATATGAGTGAATAAGGAAAGGGTGTAGTCTAATGAAACAGACAGATGTGCTCATTAAAATGGTCATGGCCCACAGCTTGGAGTGTGTACTGAGTGGGCCCATTTCCCTTTCTAAAGTTTTCTTTGTGTATTGAACAATACTAGTTCAAAATAAAAAATATTGTATACCTAGGAACTGGCATTGCATATATTTTTAAGATTTGTGCACTTTTTTATTTATGCATATGCATCTGTTTCTTTGTGTGTTTGCCACATGTGTGTGAGTACTGAGGCTAAATTAAGGCATCAAATCCCCTAGAGCTGGAGGTGCATACAGTTGTCCGTTACTCATCATTTGTCCTGGGAACTGAACATGGATACACTGGAAAAGCAGCCAGTGATCTTAACTGCAGAGCGATCCCTCTAGCCCTATAACATGTGATTTCTTTTTGTGAAGTCATGAAAATTAAGCAAGATTATTCCTGATAGTGTGCTTAGCATCTGAAACACGCTGTGTTTCATGTAAGTTAAACTACATGAAAGTGTTAATATTTGGCAATTTTGATATAGCAAAAATGTCTACTTCATATCAGGACACCTAACAGCACTTGAAGCAGCTACATTGAATTCTACTTGGTATCTCACCCAGGTCCTTTGGTAGGTGGTGGTAATTTTGTCAATTTTCAGTCAGTGTCTGCTTGTCTTGCTGAAACATTGTAGATAGTATGTTAACCTTTTTTCCCCCTTTTACAGGGGTAGATTCTTAAAGTCCCCAGGCATATACCTCTAAGCAGTCATTGTTCGTAATTTTACAGTGTTTGAGTCTTTACCATTAGGACATATCTAAGAATGTACATTTATACCCGCATTATGATGTTGTTTGTATCCATTTGTAAGTGTCCCTGGTTTAACACCTTGTGTCCTTGCAATGCTATCAGGTATGAGTGTGTGTGTGTGTGTGTGTGTGTGTGTGTGTGTGTGTGTGTGTGTGTGTATGCACATGTGTCTGTACACGTACTTTTATTCTAAATTTGAGTGTCAGGTCTGGAGCCCACTGGTTTCTAAGAGACAACTAGACTTGCTCAGTGTTCAAAGATTCAGCTTCTCTATGCCACAGCGTTTGGCTCTCTGCATGTTGCATTGAAAGCTCGTCCTGTACAAGTCTCATTATGGCACTTCTGAAGAGGTACCTGACGATGGTTTTATGCTGTCATTGCACTAAATGCTTTTATGAGTGATTGATTGTTAGCAATGAGAAAAGGCGATTTCCTGGTGCATCAATGCAACCCACTTTTCTTTATTCTTCCCACTCGGGAGGTCTCTACGCTCTTAAGATCTACCTGGAATTTTCCACCCCACCTCTGAGCCTGTGGGTGCTGGCCATTGCCTGTGGGCACCCAATCCTGGGCACCCAGCTATATTATCTCCTCCTCTCACTCCACTGCTGCTCTTCTCTCATCCTAATCTGCCTCCCTTCCAGCTCCCTTCCCCTGCCTACTTTCCTCCCCCAATTTCCTTTTCCTATAATCTTTTTCTGTCAAAGAAACTTCTATCTACCTAAGGGTATAGTGGAGAATGATGAAATGGAAGTCGTTAAGTGGTGAAGATAGAATGGTTAAATTGTATAATGGCAATTGCATGAATCACACGTAGAACATTTCTACTGTAGTGAACTCTAAATGTGTGGACTTTTAGAATAAAGGGTAAGAGCTGGAGAGATGGCTCATTTTCTGCCCTTGCAAAGGACAGGAGTTCGGTTCTCTGTGCCTTCCTTGCAGAGTAACATAACCACTTGCAGCTCCAGCTCCAATGAATAATCCAATAATCTTTTCTGGCCTCCTTAAGCACCACATGGACACACACACACAAACATACACGCACACACACACACACACACATATAAACACCACAGGTATACACACACACACACACATAAACATCACACGTATGCACACACACACGCAGGCACACACACACACACACGTAAGTACCACATGTACACACACACATGCACACACACACGCACACACACATAAACATCACACGTACACACGCACACACACACATAAACATCACACGTACACACGCACACACACATAAATATCACACGCACACACACACGCACACACACACGTAAGTACCACATGTACACACACACGCACACACACATAAACATCACATGCACACACACATACATAAACATCACATGTACACACGTGCACACACAAACATCACACGTACACACACACACGCACACACACAAACATCACACGTACACACACACACGCACACACACATAAACATCACACGTACACACACACACGCACACACACATAAACATCACACACACACACATAAACATCACATGTACACACGCACACACACAAACATCACACGTACACACACACACGCACACACACATAAACATCACACGTACACACACACGCACACACACATAAACATCACACGCACACACACATAAACATCACACGTACACACGCGCACACACACACATAAACATCACACGTACACACACACATGCACACACACACATAAACATCACATGTACACACGCACGCACACATACATAAACATCACACGTATACACACACATAAACATCACATGTATGCACACACACACACACGCACACACACGTAAGTACCACATGTACATACACACACATGCACACACACATAAACATCACACGTACACACGCACACACACACATAAACATCACACGTACGCACACACACACACATAAACATCACACTCACACACACATAAACATCACACGTACACACGCACACACACATAAGCATCACACGTACACACACACACATAAACATCACACGTACGCACACACACGTACGCACACACACGCACGCACACACACACAAGCACCACAGGTACACACACACACACACACACACACACACACACAAGCACCACATGTCCACACACATAGACACACAGAGAGATACAGAGACAGAGAGACAGAAAGAGACAGAGACAGACTCACATACACATGCACATATACATATACACAAAGTTTTTAAAAATAGAATGAAGGACATAGACTATACATACTTTAGGTAGAATAAAGGGGTTTGGTCTGGATGTACAACTCAATGTTAGAATATATGCCAAGAGTGAAAAGATCCTGGATTCAGTTCCGAGTGTGAGGTGGAGGATATGGACAGGTAACAAGGCCGTTATAAGCAGTGAATTGGGGTATTTTTGCTGTTGTGCTGGGATAATCACTAATGTAGTATTTTCTGCCCAGTAACTTTACTACATGAAAGGAATTATCTTGCCCCCTACGAGATACTTTCTTAATTTAAGGTCCATTAGCTTAACAGTAAGGAAGGTAGATGTTAGTTGCTGAAGGCTGTCCGGGATTTTCTACACTGGAGAATTCTTTGCTCTCCCCATAGTGAAGCAACCTTCATCACTACTTGCATCTGTAGAAGTTTATTAGCTTTCCAATTCCAAGATGACATTTAAGAACAATTGAGCAAGCTCACATATGTATAAGTCTTTTGTGGTCAGTAGTCATTTAGATTAAAAGATACTGCTGTTGGTGTTTAATGCCAGTGTGTCTTACAATCCCTGTGAAGCTTTTGCATTATTTTATCCTTTTGCTCTATTTGTTTTACACCTTAAGAATTATTTATAGTCGATTTATCTGTTTGGACCTTCAATTTACACATTTTTCGAAGCTGCCAGACAACTTAGGCTTTGCT
Organism: Rattus norvegicus; assembly: GCF_021556685.1. Taxonomy (NCBI): domain Eukaryota; kingdom Metazoa; phylum Chordata; class Mammalia; order Rodentia; family Muridae; genus Rattus; species Rattus norvegicus. The sequence continues at coordinate 52,984,768 of NC_141537.1, read as the reverse complement.
ACTAAATATCTGTCACCTTTCCTTGCTAAGTATAACCAAACTGAGAGGATCAGGTAACTTCCTAATTGGGTTTTGACAAGCCTATTTGAAAAATTAATTCAAAATGATAAAAAGTGATAGATTCTGTCATAAATGCTGAAAATACGACGTAGGATCAAAACGTAGCCTGAGTTTGAAAGTAGGAAGGTCCAAGGTACATACATTAACACGTCTCATTCTGGCTGCACAGAATGTTTTTGCCATTTCATTTGTCATAAAGCCCCATTAAGGTGACACTTTCGTGGGATGATTCAAAACAGAAATAATACATATAAATGCTGTAGAGATTAGTGGTTTTTCTAAAGAGAGTTAGTCATACGTGAATTCTCGGTGGAGACTAAAATCCCTTTAATTTCCTTCAGATATTTTTTTTTCTCGTAGATATATCGATTCCCCTTTCTGGTGCTTCTCTACTTCACTGTTCCTCCCAGTGCTCACCACTCGGGGACAGCTAACAGCCTTGGCCCTGCCTCTCCCCTTGGGCACCTCCTCCAGTGAGTTACCTGGGGTACAATTGGGTAGAACATCTCGATGTGTCTTCTTTTACCCGAGAGCTTTTGGGAAAATGCCTCCATATGACCAGGTTGGAGGCAGGCCCTTTTCCTTACTTTTTTTTTTCCTTTTATAAATTGAAAATAGATTTTTTTTCCTCACAGAATATATGATGATTATTCCCTCTAACTCTTCAGTTCTTCCCCATATCCCCTCTCTGGTTCTCCTTTTCTACTCACATTGGAAAATAAATATGCTTGTATGGGGAAATAAAATAACACATGTAATACACAACGTGATATGACAAAACAAAAGCTAAGACATCAGAATAGGACAAAACAAACATGAAAGGAAAAGGGCCCAAAAGAAGATACAAGAAACAGAGACCAACACTCAGGAGTGTCAAGAAACACTAAACTGGAAGTTCTAACATAAACACAAAGGACCTATAGAACAAAAAGGAAAAAAATATATATTAATAAAAATAATATAAAATTAAGCTGTGTGGTGTTGGCATACATCTGCAGTCCCCGCACACGCCTTCAATCCCAGCACTCCAGAGGCGGAGGCAGGACCAGCTCAGTAAGTTTAAGGCCAACTTGGTCACAGAGCAGAATTCCAGGGCAGCCAGAGCTACACAGAGAAACCCTGTCTCTAAGAGAAGAACAACAACAAAGATAAAATAACAAAATAAAATAAAAACAAAAGTCCTGACCCAACTTTATGGGACGGAACTCCAAAGATCCTGTTGGCCATTTTCTGTGGGCTCTCTACGGCTGGGCATATAGCCTATCCTTAAGAGTAGTTTATTTCTCTAATGAAATTTCTTGGGAGGAAACTAAATTTTTATTCCTAAAAGATCATCCCTTGGATTTTGTTTCTGGGTATGGAAAGGGAGATTGTGCCAACTTCTTTCAGCTCTAGGACCCCATCCAGCAAACACTGCTCTAGGCCCTGTGCATGCTGCCTCAGTTTCTTGTGAGCTCCTGAGTATGTTTATCTCATTGTTTTGGAAGACCTTTTTTATTTTGTGCTTTCTGTCCCCTCTGATTCTTATACTCCTACTTCCTCTTCCTGGGCTTCCCCGAGGCCCCAGGAAGATTTGATGGAGACAAACTTGTTAGGGCTGAGTGTTGCAAGGTCATTAACTCTCCATGTAACGTCACACCGCGGGTCTCTGTCTCTGTTGCCATCCGCTTCAAAAGGAGGCTTCTCTAATAATTGATGGGCAAGGCACTGGTCTACGAGTACAACATGATGTCATTAGAAGTAATGTGATTGCTTTGTTCTCTCAGTAGTATTTGGTTTTACTCTAGGACCATAGGCTATCGGATCTCAAGGTCTTTGTCATCCAAGCAGTGTCAGGTGAGTTCTATCTCACGGAGTCAGATCAGATACTGGGTGGTTACTTCCACAAGCTTTGTGCTGCCAAGCACCAGCTTCAGCTTGGTCAGGGGCTCCGAGTGTTCAGGAGTGATTAGGAGTGTTCAGGAGTGGTAGAAGGAACAACTCAAAGTCAATCATGGGTACAAGCTGACCGCCATTTGTTGTGTGTGAGACAGCTCTCCAGAGATCTCTAGGCAACTTAACTCTTGCAGACAAAAGCCTAGTCTTTTATTTTCATATCAGTTCAACCATATACCCCAGGATCCCTTTTGGCTATATGACAAATCAGCATTTTATGACCTTAGCCTCTTGATTTTTAGAAAAGATAGCAAGTACACTTGTTTTTTAAAAAACAAACAAACAAACAAACAAAAAAACATAGCCAAGGAATTCACAGATCAGCCTGCCTTTGTAAGCACAGACAATAAGCTAGTTGGGTAGGATCCACCTCTGAGATCACCATTCCCACTACGTCTAGGCCTAAAGTAACTCTGTCCCTGGCTGACCTTGAACTTAGGAATCTTCCTGCCTTTGTAAGTACAATGAACTTAGCTGGATGGACTCTTGGAACTGCAATCACTACTACTGAATATCTTTATCTTCTTCATTAATACTTAACACGCTGGTGCATAATGTAGCTCTCTCTGCTATTTTTAGGTCTGTGCTGCCCCTCACATGAGTTTATATTGCAGCCTTATATTTTGCATAGTTGAGAACTTGTGTTTATATATTTTTTAACTCATGCTTTCAGAGTTCTTTTCCACAGCCTTAAGGGCTGTCCTGAAGTGAAGGTCTCAGCATTTACTATTTTTGCTCAGGAACATTAGAGACACTCTCGCCTCCTGGACTTGTGCTGCTTCTAATTTTCACAGTGTTATGAACCTTAAAAGGAGAGCATTCCCCAAAGGAGGAACATGAAAAAAATTTATTTTACACATTATTACACAAATAAGACTCCTACCTATAGCAACTGTCGGCACTCATGGAGGCCCACCCCTCCACCCATGCAGGATGAGGCTTTGTGCCAGCAATTCAATTAGATTTAATCAATCCTATTAGTGGAAGCTTCCCTTTGGTGACAAGAGATGGCTAGTTGGGGCTGTCTTCCCAATTTTTGGCAATTTCATTTAGATTGCTTTCAAATGATTTTAGCTATCTCTCCCAATATTTTCTTCCTTATCTCCCTCTTCTCACCACCTTTCCTCTTCATCTTCCCATTCCAGGCTCCCCCTCATCCACTCGTAACTGTTTTTATTCTATTTCCCTTTCCTAGAGAAGGCTACCTAGACTCTTACTCTGTATCTTACATCTGTGGTTCTATGGATTGTCAGTTAGCTTTCATTGATTTAGTAGCTAAAATCTACATATAAGTTAATATATACCATATTTCTCCTTGGGTCTGGGATTCCTCACTCAAGATAGTTTTTTTTTTCCATTTTACTAGAGATTTCACAATTTCATTATATTTTTCAAGGGATATTTTAAAAAGTTTTATTGTGGAATATTTTAAATACATACAAAGTTTAGATGATATTACAGTGTACCCCAACATATGTATCACCTGACATTTGTAATTCTTTCTTTCTTTCTTTCTTTCTTTCTTTCTTTCTTTCTTTCTTTCTTTCTTTCTCTTTCTTCCTCCCTCCCTCCCTCCTTCCCTTCCCTCCCTCCCTCCCTCCCTTCCTTCCTCCCTCCCTCCCTCCCTCCCTCTCTCCCTCCCTCCCTCCCTCCCTCCCTCCCTCCCTCCCTCCCTCCCTCTCTCTTTCTTCAATTACATCCCAGTTGAAGCCCCTCCTCTTCCCAGTTCCTCTTCCTCTTCACCTCCAAGAAAGGGGAAGTCTCCTCTGGCTACCGACCTACCCTGGTACATCAAGTCACTGTAGGACTAGATTCATCCTCTTCCCCTGAGGCCAGACAAAGCAGCCTAGTTAGGGGAGCAGAGTCCACAGGCAGACAACAGATTCAGGGACATCCCACAGTCCAGTTGTTAGCAAACCCACATGAAAACCAAGCTGAATATCTGTTACATACGTACAAAGTTGGAAGTGGGAGGCTATGTCCAGCCCTTGTAGGCCTTTTGGTTGATAGTTCAATCTCTGGAAGTCCTCAAGGGTCCAGGTTGGTTGACTCTGTTGGTCTTCTTCTAGAGTTCCTAGCCCCTCTGGCTTCCTCAGCCCTTCCCCCAACACTTCCACATGACTTCCCAAGCTCCGCCTAGTGTTTGGTTGTGGGTCTCTGCATCAGCTGCTGGGTAGAGCCTCTCAGAGAACAGTTATCCTGGGCTCTTGTTTGCAAGGATAACAGAGTGCCATTAATAGTGACAGAGTTTGGCTCTTGCCCGGGGATAGATCTCAAGTTAGGCCAGTCAGTGGTTGACCTTTCCTTCAGTCTCTGTGACATCTTTGTCCCGGCACAGTTTGGGTTGAAGGCATTTTGAGTGGGTTGTTGTCCTTGTCCATCTACTAGGAGTCCTACCTGGATAGAGGAGATGGCCAATTCAGACTCTATATCTCTCACTACTAGGAATCACATCTAGAGTGCCCCTTGTAGACTCCCTGGAACCTGTTCCATCCCAGGTCTCCCCCATTTCTGTTCAGTGACCTGGTCCTCTCTCCTTGGCTCTTCCTACATCTGATCATCTCCATTCCCCTCCCTATCGACTCCCACACCCAGTTCCCTCCCTCCATCTCCAATGAAAATTTTATTTCCCCTTGTGAACAATATTGAAGCATCCTCCTTTTAGACCCTCCCTGTTATTTCGCTTCTTTGGGTCTGTGGTTTATAGTGTAGGTAGCCTGTACTTTATGGCTAATATATACTTATAAGTGAGTATATCCCATGCATGTCATTTTGGGTCTGGATTACGTCACTCAGGATGATATTTTCTAGTTCCATCCATTTGCCTGCAAATTTCATGATACCCTTGTTTTCAATAGCTGAGGAGTTTTCCATTGTGTAAATGAACCGTATTTTCTCCATCCATTCTTCAATTGAGGGACATTTGGGTTGATTCCAGTTTCTGGCTATTATAAATATAGCTGCTGCAAGCACAGTAGAATGAGTGTCCTTAAGGTATGGTGGAGCATGTTTTCGGTATGTACCCAGGAGAGGTATAGCTGGGTCCTGAGGTAGATCTATTCCCAATTTTCTTTAAACCCACAAAACAGGCTTCCAAAGTGGTTGTATTAAGTTTGTAGTCTCACTACCAGTGGAAGAGTGTTCCTCTTGCTCTACATCTCCTCCAGCATGTGCTGTCTGTCACTTGAGTTTTTGACCTTAACTGTTCTGGTGGGAAGAAGATGAAATCTCAGAGTTGTTTTGATTTGTATTTTCCTGATGACTAAGGGCACTGAACAATTTCTTTCGTTGCTTCTTGGGCACTAGAGATTTCTCTGTTGAGAATTCTGTGTTTAGCTTTGCATCCCATTTTGTTTTAATTGGGTTGGTTGTTTGCTTGGCATCGAACTCCTCAAGTTCTTTATAGACTTTGGATATTAGCCCTTCCTCAGATGTAGGATCAGTGAAGATCCTGTTCCAAACCGTAGGCTGCCATTTTTTCCTGATGACAGACAGCGTCCTTTGTCATTCAGAAGATTTTCAGTTTCACGAGGTCCTGTTTCTCAATTCTCGATGGTAGTGCCTGAGCCACTGGCGTTCTGTTCAGAAAGTAGCCTCCTGTACTATGTCCACCTTCTACTCGATTTTATGTTGAGGTCGTTGATCCAGGAGGACGTGAGTTTTTCCAGGATGACAGACATGGATGTATCCGTATCCTCCTACGTGTAGGTATCCAGCTAGGCCCACCCTGTTTCCTGGAGACGCTTTCTCTTTTCTCTTACGTGGTTTTGCCATCTTTGTCAAAACTCAAGTGTCTGTAGGCGTGTGGGTTTATTTCCCTGTCTTCTATTAGATTCCATTGATTAGCCTGTCCATTTCCATATTAATACCATGCTCTTTCAAAGTCTATAAAAATTTGTGTTGGAATTTTTATGGTAATTGCACTTAATCTATTGATTACTTTTGGTCAGATGGCCATTTTTACTATGTTAATTCTGCCGAGCCATGAGCATGGAAGACTTTTTTTTTTTTTAATGCCTGACAAACACTCCATTTTATATAACTTTTTTTGATTCATTCATCTGTTGACGGACATCTCTGTTGTTTTTCCAATTTCTGGATATTGTAAATAGCAATTAATATGGGTGAGTAAGTGTCTCTGTGGAAGGTCGATGTGACCTTGGGGTGTATGTCTAAGAGGGCATAGCTGGATCCTGAGGTAGTTTGATTCCCACCTCTCCTGAGGAACTACCACACTGACTCCCATGGGTTGCACAGGTTTGTGTTTCCACCAGCAATGGCAGAATGTTCTCCTTACTTCACATCCTTGTCAGCATGAGCCGTCACATGCTTTAGTGATATTAGCCATCCCTAGAGGTGAAAGATTAAATCTCAAAATAGCTTTCGTTTATACTTGCCTGATGACTAAGGATGTTGAACATTTCTTTAAGTATTTCTTAGTCATTTAAGTTTCCTTCCTTGAGAATTTTCTGTTTAACTATCTACACCAGTTTTAAATTGGGTTATTTGTTTCTTTGATATCTAGGGTTTTGTTGTTCTTGTTGTTGGTTTTGTCTTGTTTTGTTTGTTCTTTATGCATTGTGGGATCAGCCCTCCATTGATTGTATACTTGGTAAAATCTTTTCCCACTCTGTACATCACTACTTTGTCCAAATGATTGTGGCCATTGCCATGCAGAAAATTTGCAGTTTCATGAGGTCCTCAATTGCTGATCACAGTACCTGTGCATTTTTCCTGGGACAATGAATTCCAGTCTCTTCTCTGCTTTCTTTTCTATCAGGTTGACTGTATCTGGTTGTATGTTGAAGTCTTTGATGCATTTGTGGTTGACTTTGTGCAAGGCGATCACTACCAGATCTTTTTTCATTCTTCTACATGCAGGGATCTAGTTTGACCAACATCACTTGTTGAAGATGTTATGTGTTTTATTAAAAAAAAAAATCAGGTGTGTGGGTCTTTATAAAAAAATCCATAGTTGTATGGATTTATGTTTGAATCTTCAGGTCATTTCAACAATGTCTGACTTGTGCCAATATGATGCAGTTTTTATCACTATAGGTCTGTTGTACAACTTGAAATTAGGCATGGTGATACCTCCCGACGTTCTTTTATTTAGGATTGTTTTAGCTACCCGGCTTATTTGTTTGTTTTGTTGGTTTTGCTGGTGTGTGTGTGTGTGGTGTTTGTATATGAAGCTGAAGGTTGTCCTGAGTTGCCATTTGTTTCTATTCATTTTAACAATTCTGACAGGTATAATAGGAAATTTCTAAATAGTTTTGATGTGTATCTCCTTGGTGACTGGTTAAAGAATGTTGAACATGCCTTTAAGTGTTTCTTGGCCATTTGAGTTTTCTCTTTTGAGAATTCTGTTTAGGTATGTAGCCCATATTTAATTGTTGTTTGCTTTTGTTTTTAATATCTAGGGTTTTTAGTTCTTAGTGTGTTTTGTATATTAGCCTCCTATCTGATGTGAAGTGAGTGGGTAGAAATCTTTTCCCATTCTGTAGGTTGTTGCTTTATCTGAATGATGGTGTTCTTTGCCATACAGAGACTTTTCAGTTTCGTGAAGTTATAAGGTATTTTCTTAATTACTCGTTGACAGAAGAGAGCCCAGCTGATTGTGTGTGGTGTAGCCCCAGGCTAGTGATCCTGGATTTTATTAGAAAGCAGAGTGGGCAAGCTATAAGGGAAGGAGAAATCTCATAAGCAGCACCCCTTCATGGCCTCTGTTTCAACCCCTCCTTTCAGGTTCCTAACCAGTTTGACTTCCTGCTTTGGCTTCCCTCACTAGTGACTCAGTTTTTGTAAGCCAAATAAACCCTTTCCTCTCCCTTTTTGTATTTTTAACTGAAAAGCTATAATATATATGTGTAGTGTATTCTACTATGACGTATACTTCATTTGTGGAAAGATAAATCGATTTTAATTTGTGTATCCTGCACCTCATATACTTATTTTTTATGGTGAGAACATAGGAGTACCAAGTTTAGTCCCTCCTTTCAATGAGTTTACTAGAAATTGAACAGAAAAATGTTTTAGAGTTCATAGTAAACAATATTTTACTCCTTGGGAGTAAAATATTGGAGTATAAAACATGTAATAACTCTCCCTACTAGGGCAGTTAGGGCTGATTTGAAATTTTAATCATGTCTCAGTAAAAGCAGACAAGATTTTAAAAATTATCATTATTATGAACAATGTCCACCGTTCGTTTAATAGTTGTACAATTTGTAGGGGAATTTTTCCTTTTGTGTTTTCATTTGCTTGTATGTTTTTAGCTTTGTAATTGCATGGTAGGCTTTGAGCCGTATGCCAGGTAGAAGCTTGGGCGTGAAAGACAGTATGTTGAACAGTTTTGTTTTATTTTGCTTTGCTTCTGTTCGGTCTGATTTTGCTCATGTTAGGATCTAACCCAGAGTTAAGCAAGTACTGGGCACTGAAGATCCCTCTCCCCAGCTTAAGCAAGTCGGCCATTGTGTGTAAGGCCGAACTATACACTGGAGACCTTATTCAGAGGAAGAAGTCTTCAGCTGAGTATTTGTTGTAATTTGCTGCTTTTAAACTTATAGGGCTCAGAAATCCTGTGAACATTGATTCCTTATAGCTCCATAAACTCCATCTGTGGAAGGAGACCTAGCAAAGATGCATTGATCTGTACCTTGAACTCAGCTAGAGTCAGCCAGAGACTAGAAAGATGCGGGGGGGAGGGAGAAAAAAAAAGCCCATGAGATGTGTGCACAATTTCTGTACCTCAGTGTGAAAAGGCAAATGACCCCTGAACAATTGTCCGAAGAGCACAAAGCACACTGCGACAAATGGAAGGAACCAAATAGCTTAGAGTGGTCGGAACGTCTCGCCAAGCTCTAGGGGAGAAAGCTGAAGTCACGTGGTCGGAAGGCCCTGTTTTCCCGGGGGAACTCCAGGATAGCTACCTTCCAGCTCTGTCCCAGCTGTTGGTTTTTCTGGCAGTCTTAGGTGTGTTAGAAACTAGTGATCTGACTATAAACCAAGGCAAGACTGACAGCAACACCAAAAGCTGGGAGAGAAGCAGGATTGAGGCTTCCTGGGGCTCACAGTGGGAGCCTGATGTGCCCGCTTAGGACATCCCACCTCTGTAACAGTGGATTCTTCCCTGTCAACCCACACAGTTTCTGGCACTTTGTCTCGGAAGTCCCAGGAAATGAATATCTATCTAACATGTTAAGAGAATCACCAGGATTGAGTTAAAAAAAATACATCACTCTTTTATTCACGAATAAGTGTTTAAATATTTTTATTCAGTATTTTGGTTTTTTTTAGTTTTGGGGTTTTTGAAGTGGGGTTTCCAAACTGAACCCTGGCTACTCTGGCACTCAGTCTGTAGACCAGGCTGGCCTCAAACACATATCTGCCTGCATCTCACTCCAGAGTGCTGGAATCCAGGAATGTGTCACCATACCCAGTTCATTTTATTCTTTCAAAAATACTGAGCATTACAAGTCCTGAAAAACAAACAAATCCCAGGGATTTGAATAAATATTTCATAATAAAGTTCATAAATAAATCAGATGCACACATAATTGATAAGTTGAACAGTATTCCAACATTTGCACATGGAATTTGTTGGAAAACTCCAACAATAAGTTTAATGCAATGAGTTAAAAGCCTTAATTTTTTTTAGTAAAATGGGAGGGGGAATTAACTCTAGCATCTGAAATGTTCTTGACCAGAATCCAGCATAGAAAATAATCCCTTACCTATCTGGACATGATTGTTGTAAAAAAGTTTACTTGTCAAGTGAGATATTCAGATAGTCACTGGAGAAAAATGGCGGGTGGTCCACTTATAAATGACTGTGAGATGCTGAGGAGGTCACTCTGTCAGTAAGGTCCTTGTGAGGAAGAATAAGGACCTGAGTTCAGTCCCAGTGACCGCGTTCTAGCTGGCAAGGTGACAATGGCTGTAATCCCAACACTGGGAGGGGAAGATGGAAGGATTCTTGGGGCTTGCTGACTAGCCAGTGTAGTCGAACCTATAGTGAGTGGCTAAGGAAGATACCCAGCATCAACTCACATAGACACACAATGTACCCACATGCATGTATTCATATACCATAAACATGTACAGTCATAAACGAGATGGGTGGATGGAAGGATGGATGGATAGATAGATAGATAGATAGATAGATAGATAGATGGTATGTGGTGTTAACAGATTATTGTGGTCCAGTACTTTTTATTTCTCATGTAACATTCTTATAGGATATATACCATTGCATGCAGTATAGTGAATTTAAGGTAGATAGACTTAACTGAACTGGAGAGATGTCTCAGCCACTAAGGCTAGGCTCACAGCAACAAAAGAAAAGTAGATAGAATAGAACTACTAGGCAGCAGTCATTTAGAAATGGCTCAGAATCTTTATTGTATTATAGTTTTTAATAGCACTGGCATTGTAAGTTACTATTAGCCAGCCAATTATAAGACCATTATATTTGAAATGTAATGAGAACAGTCCATGAGCGTAGAGCAACCTAGAAAGCGGACAGATTTACTCCCGTATTTGGCGAGAGGCTTCTTTTTTCCAGTCCGCCCTCAGTTTATTGCCCATCCCAGTGACACATCTCATGTAGCGGATGTGTTTCAGTTGAAAGATAAACGTGAAAGATCAAGTTTTGTGTCGTTTACTGTGGATTCCTTCTATAATGTCTCCTACTCCTTGTTTAATTTTATTGGATGACTGATAAGAAGTATAACATGTTTACCCAATGCAAATGTAAGTGAAGCGTCTACAGCAGTTCTAGCTTAAAGCCAATGTAAACAGTTCAGAGTTGTAAAGCCCAAAGAAATGATAAATGCTCTGCCCACATTACATACACATAGGCACTTGCTGCCTCTTCTCGATTTTCAAATTAGCTGTATTACTTCCCCCACTTAATGTATATGGACGATCAATCATTGAGTTGTGGCACCTGCTCCATCTCTGTCAGCTTAACATTCTGTGTTAAATGGACAACAGCAGTAACACACTTCTTGGTCCTACTCAGAAGTAGTTTCTTTATGTGGATTATACGTTTATCTTTTTGCTTTTCACAGGACTATAGCCACGTCTTTCCCTTAGATTTCCAAAGAGCTTCTGAGCCATTAGTGACACGAACACCGTTCTTGTAATTTTACATGAATTCGTAATACAACAGCTGGTAAAACATTCTTTGTTAATATCTTCAAGATTATGGTGCCAAGAGATTTAACCAAAGCTTTCATTCTTTCTTAGTGTTTTTTTTTTTTTTGGTCTTTTTTTTTTTTCAGAGCTGGGGACCAAACCCAGGGCCTTGCGCTTCCTAGGCAAGCGCTCTACCACTGAGCTAAATCCCCAACCCTCTTTCTTAGTGTTTAATGCGAGGTCCATGGGTATAAGAATGCAAAAACAATTTCTTTTGTTTGATCTTGGCCTGGATCTTCCTAATAACCGTGTTCCAGCTATTTTCATGCATCCTTTACAGAGCTCAGAGTACAATGTCTGTAACTGGCAACTATCAGCTCTTTAACTATTAAAGGATGTCATGTAAACAGACGTCTGATCCTCAAGAGTGGATATGTAAAAGTGATAACTGGTACTTGTGTCAGCATAGCGACTTCTTCAGAGCTGTAAGATAAGAAAATTCCTCGAAGACTTGGGAGGCATCATCTGGTAAATGATTAGAGTAGCACTGCTGTCCACACATCTGTGGTGGTGTGGTACTCGTGATGTATGTGGGTAATGATGATGGATGGTCTGGCGCTAGGGAAGGGACACCATAATGGATGAGGCAGCCAGTGTTCTGTGTACTTAAAATGTTGTACTTTGTCTCATTTAGTCCTCATAAAATGTCCTAAAGTTTTCTGAGAGTTATTTCACCTGAAGTACAAGTGTATAAAACCCAAGACAAGTATTTTTAGGTAACCTGCAAGGACGGTAGAGCTAGTAGAGATTAAAAACAAACAAACAAAAAATTAAGAGCAAGTCTGGCTCCGGTAGTAATGAGATGATGTGAAAATTTCTGTTCTTTGCAAGAGCCAGGAAAGCAGTGGGATGTGTGCTGGTACAAGACTGTAATCCCAGTACTTGGAATGGGGAGACAAGAAGATCGTGAGTTCCAAGCCAGCCTGGGTTATATGATTCTGTCTGGGAAGCAGACTGTAACTGAAAGAATTAACGATGAAATGTTAGGTAAAACAAAGATGTGTGTTTACCTACAGACTGAAAACTCCATGAGTTTTCATGAAGGAAGCATTTGCTGTGGTCAGATGAACTACATGGGGCTGTTTTGTTTTCATTCATAAGATACGCAGCAGGAAGTGAGATCCTGATGTCACAAGAGTATATCATGATAGGGATCATTTTTATCTCTCTGAAACTAAATATTAAAGTATATGTCCCCTTTGAGATGTTGAAATCCAAATTCCAAAATGGATGGAAACCGGAGGTGACTAGGACAAAGGTCAGAGCCCATGAGAGCGGGGCATGGACCCTGATGAAAGTGACCCCAGGTACATTCTTCATCCCTCTACCAAGCGAGGAGGCAGTAGGTAGGGTACCATCCAGTAGATAGAAAGGAACCTCCCTCTAGATCCTAAGCCTCCTGTTATCTTTGGTTTGCCAAACTCCAGATCTGTGTGGATTATGTTTTTGTTATTTTTAAGCCACCGAGTGAGTGTTTTTCTGGCACTTCAAAGCTTGCCTAGCGTTTATCACAGCAGAATGCCACCTTACTGAGTGAGATAACAACCCTCACCTCATCTTTGAAGCCCTGGGTGCATGGTGACATCACGAAGATAGGATCTGTTCATATGCTCTCTCTCTCTCTCTCTCTCTCTCTCTCTCTCTCTCTCTCTCTCTCTCTCCCTCTCTCTCTCTCTCCTTTAAATCACTGCTCTACTTCCAGCAGCTAGACCTATATATATGTTTGATTCTTAATTAACAACATAAATGAATGAGTAAAAGAATCAACTGTGGAGGCATCCAGTAGGGGGTAAGCTTTTGGACTATATAACAAAAAGGAGTAGGAAATCATACCAGTTACATGAATTGCAATGAATATATCAAAATATATAAAAAGATAAGTAGATATTTTTATATAGACTAGTACACTAGGCCCAAACAGGAATGCAAAGGAATATATTAAAAATGTCAACTGGAAATAGAAGCACAACCTTTAGAAGAGGGTAAAAAGATAAACACTTTCTTTTAGCATCCGTTAATTAAAAAGAAAACCACAAAGAACTGTGCAAGTGAGCACAGAAAGAGTTCAAAGCCAGCTTTCTCTTGAAAGTGTGAGTTACACATCACACATAACAAAAATGGGTGTATATGTTATCATTTTTGCTGTATTAGGAATGCAGATTTTAATTTATATTATATTGCATATGTGTGTGTAATAGGTATTCTACATATAAATATAACCAAAGGTAACTATATATTATATACACAAACACACACATATGTGGATGAATGGACAAAGGAAAAGAAATTGGGTGGAGACTGTATTTCTGGATAGAAAGAATTCTAACTGGGAGAAGTTTATAACTCATAGAAATGTTTTCTCTGTTAATGCTACTACAATAGGCACACCTATACATAATGTGATACAGGCTTCTGATAATGGCTCTTTGTGATTTATGACAACCGATATATATATATATATATGTGTGTGTGTGTGTGTGTGTGTGTGTGTGTGTGTGTGTGTGTATCTGTGCCCATAGGTCTATTTCTGTATGTTTTATGATAAGATTGATATAGACTGATGAATGTATATGAATGAATATATTCATGTAAAACAAATTAAAGTGGGGATTTTAATCAATAAAGCTGGCTGGGTGTATATTAGAACTCTTTGGTTGTATTTACATGTAGAATACCCATTTCAGAAACAGATGTCGGAGGAATTTGTTCTTGCATTTGAGATGGAAGATGTTAGACAGATGCCCTTGATCCTTTGATATTTAAGAAGCCTGTTTCCGGACAACTGTTGTCAGTGTAATTCTTAGCTGAGGGAACGGTTGTCAAATGGTTGCCTCTTTTGTTTTTCATTGGGAGTCATATAAAGCAAAGTCTGTAAAAGCTTCCATATCTTAATGTTTTGAAGAATAAATACTTAGAAACTTAGAAAGTCAAACATTTGTCAGGAATCTTGAATAGCTTTTCTTGTGACAGTATAGGGATGAAATGAGGAAAACATTTTCTTTGGTCTTTTTCAGATTGAAACTTTCCCTCCCTCCTTTCCTCCCAGAAAATCCTTCTCCCTTACCCTCTGATCCCTTTCTCCTCAGAGAAGGGGAGACCTCTCATTGACATCAACCTGCCTTGGCTTATCAAGTTGTAGTGGGACTTGGCAAAACTTCTATTGAGGCTAGACAAGGCCATCCAGTTAGGGGAAAGGGATCCAAAGCAGGCAACAGGGTCAGAGACATCCCCTGCTCCTGCTGTTAGAAGTCCCACATGAGGACCAAGCTGTACATCTGTGACTTATGTGTAGGGGTAGCAGGTCCATCCCATGTATGTTCTCTCTGGTTGGCAGATCAGCCACTGTGAGCCACAAGTTTTTATTGTGGTGTCCTTGACCTCTCTGGCCCTTTCAGTCCTTCCTTGCCCTCTTCCTTAAGATTCCCAAAGTTCTGTTTGGCAGTGGGTCTACATGGAATATAAAACAAAAACATAAGAAAGAGAGAGAGAGAGAGAGAGAGAGAGAGAGAGAGAGAGAGAGAGAGAGAGAGAGAGAGAAACCAAGACAATAATCCTACTATTCACAAGATGGT
>NC_141537.1:52932500-52965000 GCF_021556685.1 Rattus norvegicus | reverse complement strand
GTGAGTGTTATGACTAAGTTAGTGTAATTTTCCAGAAAAGGACTACATTGCTATCTACAAGAATTACAAACGTGCAATTGAATAAAATATGAAGCAATTTTTTTTTTACTTTAAAATGAAAGGGTTTCGTCTTCAGAAAATTCTCTTTTGTCTTTAGTAAGCCACTTTGAATCAGCATCCTGTTACCCTTAGGTCCCTTTGTGATGTTTTTCTCTTCAGAAAACAAACAAAAATAGACAGTAAACAAACAAAAAAAATGTCCTTTGTTTACCTTATGTGCCAAGTGTGCCTTTAGGTTCCCAGAGAATCCTTGTGAGCCCTGACCCTGGACAGAATGAGCTGTGGGTTACTTTAAAGGGTTTCTTTGGTTTTCCCTGTGTCTTACAGACGTTGTCAGGTGCACTATGGACCTGCTTGTTGCTTTTCCTTTTCAGAGGTGTTATTTCTGAAGGCACGAGTATTTTGTACCATCAACAGTCAAAAGTTAATAAGAGTGGAGATGAGTTGATTCACTACCCCTGTTATGCAATGATGGTTATAATGTTCTCAAAATTTCCCTTAGAGTCTGACTATTTTAGAAATGGATACTGTATTCAAATACATATTATGTATATACCTTCGGTCTTTTTGTAACCATTTCTCTTATAGTTGTGCCATCCTAAGTAAGGAACAGGGCTGTATTGAGTTTGTCTTATGGTAGTATTTTGTGTGGATAGCACATTGTGCTTGTACTGGCTAGTGGGTGTGTAAGCATTTCCTTGCGTAGATTCCAGGAATTAGTAGCTGCTGCTTCTCTTGAGTGCTTGCCTTCCCCTTCCTAGTTTTCTCCATTGGCAGACTATAAGACTGGTAATGTTACCGCCCACCATCCATGTACTCAGCAAGGAATGGATTTCTCCACAAGATAAACTGAGATTTACTTATATCGATCACAGTGATCAAGCTCATTTCATAGATCTACAAAAAAAAAAAAAAACAAAAACAAAAACAAACAAAAAAAAAACGAATTTGTAAAGGAGTTCTAGCCAAAGACATTAAGAGAAGGTTGATAAGTATCTGGGGAAAATCTTTTCCCTCTCTTTTAAAGGGGAATGTGGGAGTCAAAATGTTGCAATTGCACCTCTGGGTGCTGTGTGCCTATGGATAATTAGAACAGTAACCAGCCTGGGAGTTCACCAAGGGAACCAACTTAAGAGGAAAGCCAACATACTTCAGAAGGCAAATAGATGTTGTTAAAAACAAAAACAAAAACAAAACAAAGCAAAAACAAAACAAACAAACCAAAAGAGAGAGAAAGAGAGTTTGAACTATGGGATCTACTGAACTAGGGAGTGTGTGTTCAGTTTCTCTTAATCTACCTGCAAGGGTCAGTAGAATAAATAATTTGACATCTTCAAGCGTTCAGAGTCCACGTATTTGTTTTAAAAGCAATAGATTACAGTGGCACCAATTATCTATTCCTTCTTTCTGCCCCATTTAGCTATGCTGGCCCCAGGTTAGAAGACTCTTTGCTCTAGTTCCGATAAAATGGGTGCAGTTGACAACCATCCCTCATGGGCTCATAGCGATGCTTAAAAAGAGCTGTTCTGTTTCTGTGCTAGGGGAGACAGTGGAAGTAGAGGCACATCTCGAGGGCATCTTACTTGCCAGATCTATTGATAATGACAAAAGCTTGCTGTGTGGCAGGAGCTCAGAATTTATTGTGTCTCAAGGATGAGCAACTCTGGAGAAAGTTCTCCTCTCCTAAGACTACTGTTAGCACAAGGCTTCCTAACCTTTGTGACATTTTGAGTTAGGTGTCTCTAAGTCATTAAGAGGCCACTGCCAGCATTTGATGATGTTTAATGGCATCTTTGGCTTTTAGCCGTGACGTGCCAGTAACATTTCCCCATTAGTGTGATAATTTTAAAGAGTCTCTTAAAAATAGAAGGTATCTCCTCAGAAGGCAAAATTGCA
The DNA here is from genome assembly GCF_021556685.1 of Rattus norvegicus. Lineage (NCBI taxonomy): Eukaryota > Metazoa > Chordata > Mammalia > Rodentia > Muridae > Rattus > Rattus norvegicus. The sequence goes on along the minus strand of NC_141537.1, from coordinate 52,963,044 downwards.
TGTGTTTCATAGCCACTGTTAGATGCATGAAGCGTTTTGTACTAGGACTATGGCAGAGGCAAAGGGATGTTTTAACCAGTGTGCCCTGGGCTTGTTCTTGTTATACCAAGAAGAATTCAGTGAACCTATAATTTTTTAAAAATTGTTCCTTTCAACCAAACAAGGAAACTCTTGCTTTGAGCCATACATGTTTTGCTATTTAAACTTTTCACCCCTCCAAAATCAGCAAAAGTTTCTGGATGCATTCAAACAAGGCGATATCTGTTCCACCGGAAAGACAGAGAGGCAGGAGGGTTAGGAGTTCAAGGTCGTCATTGACTACTTATCAAGTTTGAGTCCGCCTGAATAATCTGTCTAAAACCAACAAACAAACCCTGGAAAATATAAAAGCCAAGTCATCTTCCAGAAGCAATCAACCAATTCAGCAAGTACCCCGCTATTCTTGACCAGTTTTTACTTTTTCACCGTCAACAGCGTCAGACACTAGTTCACACCCTGAACATGGGAAACTCCTGTAAAGAGAGTTCCGTTGCAAACTGAACCGCACATAGATACAATTGTAGTAAGTGAGAATTTGACCAATATCCATCTTGCAAACAAATATTAACTAAAGAATTACGGCCCAGTAAGTACAAAGGATACTTTTGTCAAAAACATGCTATCCTGACATGCCTATGGTTCTAGTCATACAGCCCATTCTGTGCATGAGCCTCGTAAGCAAATGGTCTTTTCTCTCTGTGTCCTCAAAGCTTTGCAGCCTACCAGTTGCACAGAAGCTCTCCTGTACCCGGGAGATGAATGTTTGAATGAGTGTTTCCAGTTGATTATCTGTGCAAAGATTTTGGGCAAGGATTCAGAGTGAAAGCAAGTGTCTGAAAGGCTGCAGAGTGGCAGTACGCTTCTCATGCCCTGGGCCATCATCCGGAGTCCTGGGATAGCATGAGAGCCACCTAACACACCAACTGCTCTAAGGATGGTCCCCATTGCACATTATCTTTCTCTCTATACTTGGCACTTCCTGTCCACAGTTCTTGCAGCCATTCATATATTTTAATTGCTTCAAATCTACTCTCAGTGTATAATAGTAGGATCGTGTTAGTTCTTTTTATACGGCATATGTTTTCATACTTAGTGTTTGTGTAGCACATAGTAGGTATTTTAATAACAGACCTGATGAACAAAGATGTATTTGCCTTGTGAAGTTAGTCTGTATCAGAAAAAAATATATGCTTTTTTTCCTTTATTCCTCATGTTAAATCTTCAGGCTAGGCATTAGCATTTAACGCCAAAAGACAGTTGGGGTGATTTACTCCTGCTGTCCATGGACTGGCCAAGTATTAAGAGAACAAGCACCTGGCCAGAAACATTCATTCATGTGAATAAATAGTTTGTATTTATTATATATCATATACATATCATATATAAAAAGTAAATTCAACTTGTGTTATTTTTAATGTTGACCACATTTATTCACTAATTTTGAGTGTGTTATGAAAGTATTTGTGCTTATATAACACAAAATAATGGCATGTAATCTAATGTTAATACATGAACACATGCGTATGAATGCCTACCTCTTGAATTATTGCATAGTAGCCTTTTGACCAATAGGATCTCAGTATGCATTGTTCTAATATAAACTCCTGGATTGGCTCGACAACCTCTGATGTCACAATTTACCCATTAGGAAGTCATAAGTTTCCTGAAATCACATTGAAGTAATAACATCTCTTGAATTTTCATTATAAGATAAAGTACCAAGAGTAAAAATGGTGGAATGAACAGGGTATCGTCCATCTTGGCAGACCTTCTTGATTTATGCGCGTTAGTCATCTGCTCTTGGCAGCGGAAGCTAGTTCCGTCACCTCCCTTTACAGCAGATGTCACAGTTAATGGAGGAATGAACCCACCTGGACTTACCCCTTCAGCTCATAGGTCTGTTTCCTCTCGGCTCTTGAGACTTAGTGTCTTCTTACTGCTTAGCCTCCCTGACACCAAAGGAAAAGCAATATGGACTGCTCATCTGAATATTACCTTCCAGGTGGGAAACCGGATCATATCGGAGCTAGGAGAGAGTGGAGTGTTTGGGAATCATTCGCCTCTGGAAAGGGTGTCCGGTGCTGTGGTGCTTCCGGAAGGGTGGAATCAGAATGCTTGCAGTCCCCTGACCAACTTCAGCAGGCCTGATCAGGCAGACTCTTGGCTGGCCCTCATCGAACGGGGAGGCTGCACTTTTACTCATAAAATCAATGTGGCAGCAGAGAAGGGAGCAAACGGGGTGATCATCTATAACTATCCGGGTACAGGCAACAAGGTATTCCCCATGTCTCACCAGGGAACGGAGAATATAGTTGCAGTGATGATCGGCAATCTCAAGGGCATGGAGCTCTTGCACTTGATCCAGCAAGGTGTCTATGTGACGATCATCATTGAAGTGGGGAGAATGCATATGCCGTGGCTCAGCCACTATGTTATGTCTCTGTTTACCTTCCTGGCAGCCACAGTCGCCTACCTATTCCTGTACTGTGCCTGGAGACCCCGAGCACCCAATTCTTCTACCAGGAGGCAAAGACAGATAAAGTCTGATGTGAAGAAAGCTATTGGTCAGCTGCAACTTCGAGTGCTCAAGGAAGGGGATAAGGAGCTAGACCCAAATGAAGACAGCTGTGTTGTTTGTTTCGATATATACAAAGCCCAAGATGTAATACGTATTTTAACTTGCAAGCATTTTTTCCACAAGACGTGCATTGATCCGTGGCTTTTAGCCCACAGGACGTGCCCCATGTGCAAGTGTGACATTCTGAGATCTTAAGAAGCCCAGAGATCTTTCCACAGATTAAAATTAGGCGGATTTGCTCACTGTGCCGTCCATCCAGAGAAGACATGACCCTTAGTTCCTCTGTCCTGCCACGGAAGATGAAATTTGTGTGCTTTGAAAATAAAGCTACCTATCACGTCCGTGAACTCTTGCCTTTTTAATTATTTTAATTGTTAGACATTGTTGTCTTCCTCCAAATAAGGAGGTTGGTACATGTTTAAAACAATACCCATCTTAATCGTCACCTCACTCAGATTAAGGTACTGATCTGGTGGGAATTTCTGAGTTGTTACAAGGTTTTCTTTTTAGCATATTTATCTGGGGGACTTGGTTTTAATACTTCATCTCACTTTTTTATTCCTAACGGTTGACATTTCTGTTTAATAAACTCCACTATAGAATTAGATTCTGATTTATATTGTCATGGTTAGTTAATTTCATTATTATCCAGAAAATCTGATTTCCAAAGCTGTGGATTGAATGGGGGCTACTTTGTTCTAATTACTTTAGTGGATAACATATGTTATAAAAGTTTTAAAGGGTTTCGGGCCTCATTTAGTGTGCAGTGGTGGAAACGTTCACCTGTTTGCCAGAGGTCTTTAAATCCTGGCCTAGTGAGTCAGCCATGGGGACAGTTTCTTTTGCAAGCCTCCTCTGGGGGTTGCCAGAGTGTAGAGAGTATCTCCTAGGGCCTTTGACAACAGACAGAGCTAAACATTTTTGTTCAGTTTCCATTCCAATATTATGTGTGTGACTCATTTCTCTCACCTTTCTGGTGGGTGGATAAACACCTGTGTATTCCTAAAAAGCCGAAAGACTAGTGTTTGTGATGTGGGTGGAAAAAAATCGCAGTCTTTGACATTCAATGTAGATGGCATGTGCTGAGTCTGCGGAAGTCAACACACTGTTTATTGGCCTTTCTCCATGGATTTGTGTATAAATGGGGTCAGTGGTTGTTTCTATAAGAGGAATCGACCATTGTGGACTGGAAGTTCTACACTAATATTCTTTCTGATTTATGCCACTCTTTTTGAACACTTGAATTGATTAGTTTTTTAATTAATTTTTTAATTTAATATATAATGTATTGATTAATCTTTCTCCAACATCTGTGTCCTTCTCATTCTGTAAATCTCCACCTCTCGACACTACTAATCCCTTTTGGTTATGACATATATAGTTTAACCAGGGCTACTTGGATGACTACTCAATAAGAACCACCCTCTGGGGTCTGGTGCCTTCATCGGTGGGTTTACAACTGAAGCCACTGGTTCCCTTTTCCCTGAATTCATCAGTAAGAAATAGTTCTGCAGTGGGGAAGAGGATCCCCTGAGCCTCCCCTCCAACTCTGCCTTACTGTTGGTGACTACTCTTGTGCAGACCCAATGCCAACATCCATAATTTCAATGGTATGGCTTGCCCAGGAGATAGTGTTTTGAAGTTTTTCTCCCTGTCTTACATTTTATATTTTTTTTCCTACCCTCTCTACCACATTGTTTCCTGATTCTTAGCAGGACCGTCATAAGTTTCTTATTGGGGGATGAACACTTAGTTTCAACACTCTGTGTAGCCAGGAGACTCTCTTCACCACCATTCACTAAAAAGAGGGCCTTTTGTGATTGACACTGAAAGCAGTAGATATCTATGGATATCAACATGGTTTAAAAGTCAGCTTTCTAAAACAGCAATGTTATATTCAGTTCCTTTCCCAGACGTGAGTTTTTCACCAGGGTTGCAGTACCAGACACAGATTACCTCCCATGTAGGAGTGTCAGATCCAGTCATAGTTGTTACTGCTCAACACTGATGCTACAATTGCACATCAGTATATCTGGCCTGGCAAACTGGTTTTGTATCATAGGATTCACAAATGGGTAAGATCATCGATGCCCTTTCTCTCCCAGCAGCCTGCATAGTCTTCCAATAAATACTTAGAAAGCTAACTGCAAGGAGACATTGTCTACCTCAGTTCCAGATTGATTTCTCTATCATGAATCCAAGGTGTGTGCTGTCTTCAATAATAAGGTCTTAACTAGTTCGAGCAGGCAACCAGGAGGGATGGCAAGAACATATAGTGCCTTAGGAGCTTCCCTGACCAACAACTTATATGCCAATTTTTGTTCTGTCTGTAGAACTTTCTTCATTCCTGCCTGAAGTTGTTGCTTCATAAACTATAAAAAGTACCAGTTTTCTTAGTCCTGGTGAGTCCAGTTTAAAAGGGATTGTTTTTGAACCCTGTATATAAAGGCCAAAAATGCTTATGTTCGAAGTACAAGTTCTTAGCTTTGGCTTTCTAGTTAGTAAAAAACACTGTGATACCTACCAAAAAAGTATACTCCAACATCTGTTACTGCCCAAGTTTAATTCATTAGTTTCAAAGTTACTTAAATCCATTGACCTTTGTAGTAAAACTGGGACAGAAGTGGTAGGGTATATAGGATCTTCTATATGTTCTATCTTCTATATTAAGTTTGGCTAAAAAATGTTAGCATCATCTCTTTATGACCTGTAACCATTGTCACTGTCATTGGTTAACTTTTTAATCTTATTGGGCTTGTGTTGTGGGGATTATTAAGGCACCATCCCACCTAGTGCCAGCTACTCTCTGGCCCTGGCGGTCTGGTCTAGCCGCCTCCATGGCTAGTCCCATTCAGTGACCACCCATTTTGCAGGCTCTCTTGATAACGGATTCTGCTCACATTCCCAGCATCCACCTCCTGTGTCACAGATCCCTGTAACCAGGTAAAAAAATCAAAACTCTAGAAGCTTGTATTTTATCAGTCAGATTTGTATCAGTAAATTCTCACCCCACAAAAATGTCTACGCAGTGAACTCGGAGCCAGCTGATATTGATATAAACTGCCCACGTAGATAAGACAAATTGTCCTGTAATTTTTCATCACTTATAAGATATTCATTGCCACCTGTGGCTATTTAAAGCCACACCTGGGTTTGGATTGTCTTTCCCTTTCCCCATCTTCCTTCCTTCCAAAAGCCAAGTCTTCTTCTCCTCTTCCCTTCTTCCTCTCTCAGACCCAGAACTCCTGCCTACTCCTCACCCAGTGATTGGTCTCCTGAAATCTGTATTCGTTAGGGTAATGTACTGAGGTTTTGTTTATTTTGTTTAAATCAAGTTACATTTGAAAAACAAGAGTTGTGTCCTTTATTTGTGTTCCTATTACTGTTATGTGACGTTGGACAGCTTAAGGACGAGACAGGACTAGATGTAACAGGATTCTACCAGCGGTCCTCAACCTTCCTAACACTGCAACCCTTTGATACAGTTCCCCAGGTTGTGGTGCCACAACCATAAAATTACTTTAGTTGCGACCTCATAAGTGTAATTTTGTTACTGTTATGAATCATAATGTATTTTTGGAGATATTTGCCAAAGGGCTCGTGACCCACAGATTGAGAATCACTGCTTTGGAAAAAGAAAAAATCAAAACCAAGTCAGAACCGATAAATGTTTTTAAAACCCTATTATCATTTATCTGAATCTTCATAAAAAAAAACTTGATAGGGACCAAATATGTAAAACTAGTGTTACAGATCTCCCTGCTTTAAGTGCTCATTTGGTCACATTCCTAATTTATGACTCTCGGTATATCTCAAACTTAACGTTGGAAGTGTTTGCTTCAAATAAGAATGTAAAAGGTGTACACTATCCTTTCATTTACTTAGAGGTTTTTTGTTTTTTGTTTTTTTTAAAAAAAGCCAATTGCAGAAATGTTTGTTTTCTCTTTTAGCTTAAATGTGCTACCTACATCCATTTTGTATGGCTCCGTGACTTAACCAGTTTTCAAGGATACATGAAACTACCTATAACCGCTTTGGAAACATTTAACCCAGTACACCTACAGTATGCTCTGAGCTAATTGGCTGCTTGGTCTCCTATGTCACAATGGCCTCATGCAACAGTAAGCAGTATCTAAAGTTACAGTAGTGAGGCAGGGATTTCTTTACTATCTAAGCTTTTTCTCTCTAATCAAACATCTGAAACTCAAGACATCTTTGGAAAGCTCTTGCTGAAACATGTTGGAAGACAGCGTATCTTATTTTCACCCAGAAGATAATTTTTCCTTCCTCATTCCTAATTGATCGTCAACAGATGTGGCAGCCGAGGCTGTTGGTTGGGGTTGGCTCTTAAAGTCCTTCCGGAAAGACAGAGATGAACCCTCTTCAGACTGGCCCTTGGCAAACCAGTGCTCCATCCTTCTGGCTTCTGAAATTCAGTTTTATCTGGCTTGTCAGTCAGAACTGTTGTACAGCGAGTGCAGTTTGGACTGCGTACATGAACATATCATTTCACGTGGGGAACCGCATGCTGTCAGAGCTGGGCGAGACTGGGGTCTTCGGAAGAAGCTCCATCTTGAAGAGAGTAGCAGGAGTAGTTGTGCCACCAGAGGGAAAAATTCAAAATGCTTGTGACCCCAATACCAGTTTCATCCTGCCGCGGAACAAAGAGCCGTGGATTGCACTCATTGAAAGGGGAGGTTGTGCCTTCACACAGAAAATCAAAGTGGCATCTGAGAATGGGGCCAGGGGAGTGATCATCTATAACTTTCCGGGGACTGGCAACCAGGTTTTCCCCATGTCTCACCAGGCGTTTGAAGACATCGTTGTAGTTATGATTGGTAACGTCAAAGGTATGGAGATTTTGCATTTAATTAGGAAGGGAGTCCATGTTACGGTCATGGTTGAGGTGGGAAGAAAACACGTCATTTGGCTGAATCATTATTTTGTCTCCTTTATGATCGTCACAACCGCCACATTAGCATATTTCACTTTTTACCATATTCGGAGACTCTGGGTGGCAAGAATCGAGGACAGGAGATGGAAACGATTAACAAGAGAGCTCAAGAAAGCATTTGGGCAGCTGCAAGTTCGAATATTAAAAGAGGGGGATGAGGAAGTAAGTCCAAATGCAGACAGCTGCGTCATCTGCTTTGAAGCCTATAAGCCTAATGAAATAGTTCGTATTCTCACGTGCAAACATTTTTTCCACAAGAATTGCATTGACCCCTGGATTCTAGCCCATGGCACATGCCCCATGTGCAAATGCGACATTCTGAAAGCTCTGGGGATTCAGATGGACATTGAGGATGGATCAGACTCTCTGCAAGTTCTGATGTCAAATGAATTGCCTGGAACCTTTTCAGCTATGGAAGAAGAGCTGAACAATGAACTTCCTCCTGCAAGAACTTCAAGTAAAGTGACCCACGTGCAGGAGCACCCTACTTCTGTGAACGTTGGCAGCCAGCCTCCCGAAGCAGAGGAAACTGGTCATCCTTCATTTGGACAGCATGACCTTTGAGCAAGTGGATTAAACCTGTTTGTCAAGTCAGGTCCTCATGATGACTAGCAGTTTGCTTGGTGTAGTTTTTGTGTGTGTGTCATTTCCTGTCACTGCTAATTTGCCAAATTCACTGTCAAGCTTCAAATACAGGGGAAAGAAAACCTGGCAGAATTTTGTGGCTTTTTACCTCTGCTAATTTTAAGTTTTTTGTGAATGTGTCATTCACGGTGGCGTACCTGTGTTTATTACTAGTTAACCTGTGTGAAAACCAGAAACAAACTTACCCCCTAAATTGTGTTTGTGTGTTTATACCTGGTTTTATTTTGGTAAGAAAATTGTTAATATATATTTATATTTTTCTTAAAAGAAACCCATCAGTTATCATTCATCTTTTAGCAGGAGTAAAGATTAATTATACTATAGTAATTTTGATGTCATTATGTTGCAGTGGTTTTTTTTTTTAATTCTTTGAAATGAAAATTTGCTATATAGAATATTGTGACTTATCCTTAATCAAGAGTTATGTTCAGTTAGTAAATTTTATGTAAATTACCTGTATAGCAAGAAAATGTTTTTAATAAAGTACTAAAACTCTTTAAGAAAACATTCCAGAATTCCTTATAATTTATCCTGACTCTTCTAGTAGTTTAGCGTAATCTCAATGAGCCTTTGAACTTTCTCAGACAAACAATGGAGTTTCAACTACTAGGCAGTGCTAGAGAGACCTAGTGAGTATGAATTCTGGGAATTGTTCCACGCAGAAAAGGGCAGTACTTGGCTGCAAAAGTAACCGGACAGAGATATTAGAGGAGGAAAGGTATTCGTGCAGGGGCAGTAGAGCCAAGTTACAGCAAAACTTGGGCAGACGCCAGGGTGAGGCTACATCTTCCTGTTATACACAGGCCTTTGTGTTCCTGACCCCGGGACAGTTTGACTCAATCGCACATACCACCACCGAATTTTCAATGTTTTAACTTTGTTCTTGGGACAGTAACGTTAGTCCTTACAGTACCAAGTGTTAACGCTAGAGAGAGAAGGACCCAGCGACTCCACAGAAACTCCTTTTGGATGGTTGAATCCTGAATAGACGAGCAGGTGCCTGTAAACTGAAAGCTGGCCATTGGAAGCTGTAGCTCTCAGAGCTGGGGCTCTCGGAGCTGGGGCTCTCGGAGCTGGGGCTCACGACTTGCATGATTTTCACTACAGCTGTGGAGATGATTGTGTAGAGTTGGGGCTGTAGCAGAGTACATGGCAGCCACAAAGCCTTAGGTTCCATTTCCATCACCCCAGACATCACTCTCAAAATCAAGCAACATCTAGAAGTGTTTACGTCTGGTACTGTAGCATTTTTCTGAACCCGATGCTCCAGGATCCTTACAACTCCTCACAAATGTACACGAGGTCTTCCTTTGCCATAGACATAGTGCATGAGACGCTAGCTCCTACATCCCTTTCAGAACCGGACTGTGCTCTCTTTTTCCCACTAGGTATCCTCTTGGTTTCTCCTTAGCCCTCTTCCTTTTGCATGTCATTGTCAGGCTTAGGCTTGATTCCGTTCCCACGCTTAAGAAATCGCCATTTCGCCAATGTATATTGTGTTTTGCTAGTATGGCTATTAAGCCCTATTTAGCAGTATGTCTCCTGTGGTTCAAGAATTTTTGAGCGAATTCTTTTAAGGTGAGTTAGAGTTTGTATTGGAGACCAGAAAGGAGGATCAGGCCTGTGAAGTTAGAAACCGGGAGCACTGAGTGCTCCGTGCATACCTGACAGTAAGATTCGGGACTCTTACCGAGCTGCTTTCCCAGGAGCAGCTTCAGTCCTGCTGTTCCTAAGGCTCGTTTGTACACAAATCCATAAAGCACTTTTATTCCAGGTTTTTCATTTTGTGTTCAGTAAACCAGGACCTGGGGTAAGCTGTGTTCAGTATTTATTATGATGTTACATATTCGTTGCAGTTGAATTTTTACCACACTATAGGTAATGCCATTTTTTTTTCTTGAACACAGAAATACAAATGCATTTTGATGATATGTAATGGAGTTTATAATATTTTACCACAGTGCCACCATCATAGTGAGTGTCCTTTAGAGTTCTTTTTTTTTAATTCTTTCAGTAGTCAGAATTTAGTTCCCTGCCCCTCAACCTCATGATCAATAGGATGATGATTTTTTTAAAATAAAAATTAAATTGCTTTTCTCATCACTGATGGAATAAATTGTTTAATATTTTTCTAAAAGGAAATTTTCTGGTGTATTTTACCTATGATTACATGACTGAATAGTACTGATTAAACATAAACCAAAATGATAGTATCTTTTTCCCTTGCTGTAGAATGTCTGTTAATGATCTGAAAAAGAAATTCTGGTCAACAGCTGTTCGAAGTAGCGTGAGCCCTTCACAGAGTTTAGTGAGACAGAGATCCGGCCGGCTTGATGGGTCTTATATACTTAAAATGGTCTCTTTCCAGATATCTGCTTATTGAAACAGCAGACAAGAACCAAGAAGAGGATTATCAATGTCTGGGGAACCGTGAGGGGAAAGGCGGAGTCTTCCCGTGTGGTTTCTGAGAAGCAGTCATTACAATAGAGATTTCATCCGTCCATTTCATTGTTCACCGTAAAGCGCCTCTTGAATTTTTAGAAATGGATGTTTCTTTTGTAATCACTGTGATTTTCAGTGTTTAGGTCTGACTGTTGAGAAATTATTGCGTTTGCTGCCATAGGAACATCTTAAGCACACTTGGGTTTCAACAAGACAAGGCTTTATTGGGGGTCTGTGGGCGAGGCATACAGAAGCAAATGATCTGCCAACCTGGAATGGTTGGAGCTATTTCCCCAATATGTCTGTGCAGACATCCCATTTCACAGTTACAACCCAGCCTTGAAATACCTCTTTCCTCAGGTGTGCCTTTCTGTGAGGCCAAGAGGACACTGTATGCCTGACCAACTTAGGTGCATCGTTATTGATCACTGAGGCCACTCTGGATTTAGAAACTTGTCTGCTTTTATATACAGTTAACTGCTCTGTTGTGTGTGTGTGTGTGTGTGTGTGTGTGTGTGTGTGTGTGTGTGTGTGAAAGAGAGAAAGACAGATACAGAGAGAGACAGAGAGAGACAGAGACACAGAGAAAGAGAGACACAGAGAGACAGAGAAAGAGAGACACAGAGAGACAGAGACAGAGAGACAGAGAAAGAGAGAGAGACAGAAAAACAGAGAGAGACAGAGACAGACAGAGAGAGAAAAAGAGAGAGAGAGAGAGAGAGAGAGAGAGAGAGAGAGAGAGAGAGAGAGATCAGAGATAGGTGGCTGCATATGGATGTGACTGAATAGAAAGACCAGAGATTGCCAGGTGCCTTTCTTGATCACTTTCCACGTTTCTCAGAGACAAAGTCCCTCGCTGAACACGGAGCTCACTGATTTGGTTTGACTGGTCATCCATCAAGCCCCAAAGATTCTGTTGTATCTGCCTCCCCAACCGGAATTATAGGGGTGCACTATGGTTCAAAGTCACTTTTTCTTTTAACATGGGTGCTAGGAATTAGATGTACGTCCTTCTGTTTGTATAACAAGGACTTTACTGTCTGAGTCATGTCCTCTGCAACCATTAACACTTTTCTTTTTTTGCCACAAATTGAACTCTGCTGTCTTTGAAAATGTCCTCACTTAGAACACCATTCTCAGAATGCAATCGGCCTATCCTGCTCTCTCTATCCTTCCACCAAGATTGCTGCTGACTCTCATTCTAAGGAGGATCCCCCCCCCCAGTCACACTTGCCTCCTCTTCGTCCTGTTCTCTTCCAGCATGATACAGAATCAAGTTTCAAGTTATTTTTCCACTAAAGTAACCTGCCTTGTTTCTCCTCCAACGTTTTCATAGTATCACACTGCAATACCCAAAGTGCCCGCATTTAATACTTCTGTACCGCACCAGCTGCTTGTTTCAGTTGTCGTGGGTTTGTTTCTATTGAAAAATTAAAAACTTTTAACCTCCTTCCCCATTTTCTGTACCTCCTATTTCTAAGCCTAGGCTGCATATCCAAATGGAGAAGAGTTGAAAGGCTCAGTGCCCCTACTGCACTTAAATCTCTGGGCTGAGACACAGCCTCAATCCATATAAAGTTGTTCAGGGTATTCCAACTGTACACTAAATTGAGAACTATGCACAGGGCTATGGTAAAGAGCCTTGGCTGTTTAATTTCCTTCAAGGTGACTTGGTTTCACTTTATGGAAGTATTTATGTAGAAATCAATTTATAAAGAGTTAAGCTTCCCGGAGAAGGATTGAAAACAGTCTTCTGGGTTATTAGAGATTGACGTTACCAGGAGAAACAAAGAATGCCTCCTGAAAATATTTGAAGTGGAAGTACTTCTGGGCTTGAAAAATAATTCTTAGTAGCAGCAAGAAGGTTTAGTGGGTAAAGGCTCATAGCACCATGCTTGACAGCCTGCATTTGATCTCTGGGAACCACATGGTGGGAGGAGAGAACGTACTCCATAGAAGTACCCTGTAGCGCACGCGCGCGCGCGCACGCACGCACACACACACACACACACAAAAGAGAGGGGGGAGAGAGAGAGAATGCAAAACAGAACATCACTCTGTGGGAAGGAACAGTGGGAGCGAGTGCTTCATAATCGAATGTCCAATACAATTTCAGACGAGGACTTGACAGGACAGGACACTCAGGATCCTATTGCAATAGGAACAAGCAATGGAATGGCAGTGTGGCCCGGGCAATAGGAGGTAAATGGCTGAGGTGCCTCCACATTACCACGGTCCCTGTTTGCTGTTACAAATGATCCATATTCCTTTGTGATGATCAAGGTAGCACTTACCTCAACCTTCTTCCTAAAATCTCCATTCTCTGTTAACTCCAGTGGCAAGACACTAAGGATCTAGAAGAGGTTGAAATGGGTCGGGAGTAGTTGAGGAGCAGTGAAGAGTCAGGGTTGACCTCCCTGACATTTTCTGGTGTGTGCCTCTAGGTTATAACAGTAACATTCGCCAAAATGGAAACGAACAGGGGTGCAGTTTGGGGTTAAAAACATCATTTTTGTTTATCTCCACAATCTCAAGTTGAGGAAACAGTAGAACTTCTAGGTGAAAATAAAAAAATAAAACAAAATAAAATTGAGCCAGATAACTAAAACGAAACATTTAAATACTGATACATAAGTACTAAGTTGTGATTTACTCATAAAAATTTCCCTCATATATTCTATTTTATATTCTGTTGATTTTCCTGTGATGTCAATTTTTATACAATTTTGCCTGCCTCTCCTTGTATTCCTGTCTGTAATGGTGCATGACTTCCAGCCTTTGAAACACACGTTACGGGATGGAGCTTGCAAGTCATCTAGGGATGCTGGAGTAATAGCTATGGTACAGTATCCCAGGGTACACGTCGTCTCGTCACTATTAGAGCCCTATTTTTAACTTTCCGGTTTTCTGGGATTGAACCTAGAGCATCATTCACATTAGCACGTATTCTATCGCTGTAGCCCAGGCCGGTCCTGAACTTGATCCATCTGAGTAGCTGCGTTAAAGTCTCACATGGCAGGGTCTGCCAGTGTTCGTGTTCTAAGAATTAGGATATTGAGATGGAGTGAGTGCCCAAACGATTCAGCCAGCTTAGTGATAAGCCCATACTTAGATTTAGCATAGTCCATGGCTCACTGTGCTGACGTCAGCACTGTGACCACCTCGATGCTTCGGTTTCCTGTAAAGGAGGAAGTATTAGCGTGAGTACAATTTTGAAAGCTGAAAGTCCAAGGCCAAGGAAGAGAAACTCCAGCTAAAGGCATCGGGGATGGAGGAGTTGGCTGCTCTCGTGTGCAAAGCAATTGTTTACTCAAGGTTTTGAGGTAGGGCACCTTTCTCAATGAAGTTTGCAAGTGTAGCGATTTTCATAATTCCCTCGGCTTGTGGATATTGGCTGCTTTAAGTTCAGCCATAAAACACAGATCTTTTCAAAAAGGAGAAGTGTCCCCTCTATCAGGTTACCTGCATTTATTTTCTGCCCCAGGTGAAGGCCTCAGAGTCATGGTAATTCCCATTTACGGCACCGACAATCACCACCACCTACACACTGTCTTAGGTCTCACATAGGTCGGCTTGCAGTCAGAAACCTTGAGGATCCATTGCGTGTTTTCAGAGAGTCCTCCACCGGCTCAGATGCACATTTTTAAGAATCTTAGCTAACCAGAGGGTCTGTTCCTTTTGGCTAGAATGAATCACACACTTGTAATCAGAACTAATATTAAGTGAGAGTAATTACGAATATTAAAGCAGTTGCTATTAGTGCATTAAAGTTTTGAGATAAGTTTAAGTGCATTTCAAGTGGGCAATTGGTCTGATTTGTGCATATAAATGCTTCTTCCAGCTCACAATCTCCACCACCATCACATCTGCTAAGGAAGCTGTTAGGAAAATTAATGGCTTTCAGGCAGATTGAAATTCCCAAATCAGAATGACAGGAACAAAAAAGGTGGAACGTTGCACACACAACCGTGCAGCCCCCAGGAGAGGAGGTTGTACTGTGGTTTTAAGATGTTATGGTTTGGGATCCTAAATGTCCCTTAAAGACTCACTGTGTACAAGGTGTTGTCCTCAGTTGATAGGACTGCTGGGGGGTGATGTCACTTTCAGGAAGTGGGGGACAGTTTGGCCAGGTGCGTATGCCTGTGGAGGGAGACTTGGACTCTTATGTCCTTCTTTCTTTTTGGTTCCTGGCAGTCATGGGTGAGCAGCTTTCCCCCTTGTTATTTCCCATCATGCTGTTCTTCCCTGCTATAGACTCAAAGCAACATGACCAAGATACTGTAGCCTGAGACCGATGAAACCGTGACCCCAAATAAACCTTCCGGTTAGCTCCTGATTATGGCTGCAACAGGATGCTCTGTTCCTTGTACAGATGTCTGAATACTAAAACAAAGGGCAGAAGGTGACATTCCAAAGGGAACCATGCAAATTTCCCCCCTGGTGCTGGCTTCCTACCCAATGGATGGTGCTGAGCCCAATGAGCTTTTGGAGGTGCCTGTAGCCAGCTGAAGTGTGTGTGTTGGCCCCTACTGCATAAACAGCAGTACTGTTTCTCTAATGGTTAATTCATCACTAGTTCCCTTCTTGGTTGTGAGATTCCCCCATCCACACCCCGCATCATCGGTGGTTCTTTATTCATTTGGTGAATAATGATTGCCAGAAAAATGTTGTTCTACCAATCCAGCAGTCATTGCCCTCACGAGACTCACTTCCTAGTGGGAAGAAAAATAATGTGTTATGTGAGATAATTATAAGCTCTTTTGAAGGAAAATATATCACAGGAAACCGAAGACAGAGTTGCGGTTTCATAAAGAGTTGTTACCCACAAGGCAAATAGTCGAACAGGTCTTGTTAGCTTCGGTTCTCATTATGACACAAAGGTCATCTGGAGGGAGTCTTAATTGGGGGGATTGCCTCCGTCAAGTGACCCATAGGCGTATGTATAATGCTTTTTCTCTTGAACTTTTAAAATTACATTTAAGAGTGTTTTGTCTGCATGTATGTCTGTGTGCCTGGTGGGTGTGGTGCCCATGGAGGTCAGAAGAGGCGATCAGATCATTTGGGACTTGAGTTACCAAAAGACTGTAAGCTGTCATATGGTGTCAGGATCGAACCTGGATCCTCTGGAAGAGCAGCCAGTACTCTGAACTGTTGAGCCACCTCTCCAGTCCCATTTCCTTGATTTTTTTTTTAAATAGGGGTAGACAGACCTACCTAGTCCATGGTGGGTGGCACCACTTTTGGGCTTGTGGTCCTAGAATCTGTAAGAATGCTAGTGGCTGAGTCTATGCCCAGAGTACCCTGAACACACTCGATCTCATCTGATCTTGGTGGCTAAGCAGTTTGGCCTGGCGAGTACTTGGATGGGGTAAAGCTGGCTGAGCGTGAGCCATGAGAACAAGCCAATAAGCAGTATTGATCCAGGATTCCTGGGTCTGCTGCTCCTTAAGGCCCTGCCGTACACTTCCTTCATCGATAGGCAATGATAGGAAAGCCTAAGCTAAATAAATCCATTCCTCCCTAAATTGTTTTTTCGGTCCTGGTGTTTATCACAGCAACTGAAAGCAAACTACAACGGGCCTCAAAGAACCAAATCATCCCATTCACACAAAACCAACTGAGTGTTATAAAGAGCGGGGGGTGGGGAGGGGGGAGGGTGGGGGGGAGGGGGAGGGGGGAGGGGGTGGATATGGATGCTTTTGTCCCCTGTGGGACACCTGAGGCCAATTTAACCCAGAAGGCAGAGGTGAGTGTTAGTTGCCATTTATTCACTTGAAGGGTGCCTTGGGCAAATTTATAGTTTCTTTGTTATTACAGAGATTAGAACTAGTTGAAAAAAAAAATGTCAGCTGTAGGGCGAATACTGCTTCCTGGAAACAGAGCTTCTGAGAAGTTAGTCCCAACCACTGATCAACATGCAAAGTGACTTTCTCTGAAGTGCTTCATAAATGTTAGTCATCACGATGGTGGTGGTGGCCGAGGTGCTAACGGTGTGGTGGTGAGGGAATTCAAGTTTTAAAAAGGCGATTGAATGTCCGACTTTCAGGTGTCTCTCAGTTTTGAGGATCAGACTCTAGGATTAGAAAACAATGATGTTTTCCATGCAGAGTTGCCATCTGGTGGAAAAAATAACCAAGTACAGTTTATGAATTGGAAAAACCGTTCGACAACCAGCGTGCAGTTCATTTCTCTTGAACTTACAGACTGTCTGCTTTTAAGATTGATTTACTTTATAGAGTCTTTTTTTTTTTTCATTTTGAATTTTGAAATTTTATTCCTCAGCTGCAGATCCTTGGGTTATGAAGTGTAAATAACTTGCCATCTTCACAGTTCGTGCTTTATAAGCCTAGGATCTGAGAGGGCGGTAAACATGCTCTCTGGAGTCCTGCTAATATTGTGGGAAATATAATGATTTGGATTATGTAAGATCTTCTCCAGCTTCTCTGTCAACATTGGCCAAGCAAGCTATGCTTCCCCTTTCGCTGGGAACACATGGCTTTCCTTCCTTTCAAGGTCCCATTCTTGTATGTTGTCACAGATTGCAAACCCAGGTAGTATCCAATGGTGTACTTTTTGTCTTTCTGCTTATAAGAAGTAAGTGCCTTCATACAGTCTTAGGATTCAGTCTTAGCAGTCTCAGTAATTAGAGGTCCAAGAAAAATCTGTCATTGGCTGAACAAAACTTGAGCTGACCAGTAAGTCGCAAAATACCCAAAAGAGCGAACTGAAGGATTCACTGTCAATTGCCACCAAAAGAAAGCTTTCCAACAAGTCTGTTTACAGCATGATGGGAGCTCCCAATTTATCTTTTAAAGTTTTATATTGTTCAGGTAGCATCTTTGTTTATGTGGATGGAGACTCATCGTAGTCCCTACAACAAATTTGATAAGGTCTTTGTAGTTTGGGGCTTCGGGTTTATTCCAGGAGCTTTAGAGTCGATATATGGCGTTTAGGTTAGCTCTAGGGTAGGATTCTTTGAAGTGAACTCTTTTCTTCTAGACTGCTGATAAATGTCTAGAAATATCATCTCTTATCTGTGTAAGCTCTTTTAGTAAAGGAGATTATGGCCAGTTTTAAGAGACATTTGATAAGGAATGGGGTTAGTTAGTGGTTTCCAACATTTAGGATTCACAGAGGAGTAAAAATCCTCTGCTAATATTAATCCCCCCATACACACACACACACACACACACACACACACACACACACACACACACACACATTTCCATTTATCGTATAAGCATAGATTTCTCACAGTCTTCCATCAGGAATGCTAGTATAGCAAGCATTCATTACTAGTGACTTTATAACAAAAAGTTATTTATTTTCCTCTTAACTGCCAACATGTTTGTTGTATTTAATTTTATTAAATGCATTCTCACTGCCTAGGAGCACCTCTGTCTTCTCTCTAAGCTAGCTTCGAGATCTGATCGCAGACTCTTGGAATGACTGTCTCCATGTTCACCAAGATCAGTTTGGGTACCCGTTTATCCCACTATATGTAGGATAAGCAAACACATGTCATTGTATCAGGAGTGATGACCTACTGAGAACATAATTTGCTTTGATACGTATTATTGGGAAAGGAACATAGGGAGAATATTGAAAAAAAACCCAAAAACAAAAACAAAAACAAAAAAATGTTTTCCTTTCTTAGAATAGAAAGTATGTTCTTCGGAGCAATGGAAGGGAGAGCTGGGAAAGGGAGGTAAGGGAGATTTAGTGAACTGAGAAAATGAAGCCATTGAGCGCTATCTGAGAATCCACTGGCTGGCATTGATTATTCAGAGAGACCCAATGCAAATATAACTTGTATTCTTCAAAAATAAGAATCATTTGATTTTTCTCAGTGATACTTAACTTACCATTGTTACAAAATTCACCGATTGATAACATCTGAAAAATAGTTTAAGGAAAAAAATTCTAAAATTGATTCTTCAAGGACATTACAAATTATGAAACTCATGAGACAGTGTTTTATTTGGCCATATCATGGAGAAGAATCACCTCTTCTAAGTGGGTCTCTTGTACTTTCTCAATATCTCTCTGCCTCAAGACATGTTGGCACCCTTCCCAGGAACCATCTGACAGATAGCCACAATGATTTGGCAAGGAGATAATGTTTTTCTAGTCATTATGAAATCCTTTTGAATAAAAGAAGTAATGTGCGGTTCAGATCAGCAGCACCATGCATATTAAGTGCTTCTATAGAAAAATATATTTGAAATCTTATTTGGACAGCTGAGCAGACTGAAGATACTGTTTCTCCACAGTCATCACATCACAGTCAATTTTGGTATTAGTTTCCTGTGACTTCATTAAGATTTCGGTTATCTCTTTGGAATATGAGTCCGGCAGATGAATGGGAAGAGAAGCGTTTCAGGATACTCAGAAAGAAGGCCATGTACAATTAAATTTCACTAAAATGTAGAGAAAAAAAAAACAACACCCAGGGTATGTTAGAAGCTCTCCAATGTCAGGTTGAGATAATGCCCGTGAGGAATTGGATTGTGCAGAATTTTCACAAGATAACCGATTGGTAATGCCACAGGCGTTGGGCAGTGCCCTGTGGAATGTCATAAGGTGTTCAATGGATGGGCGTAAGAGAAATAGTAAACTAGCATTATCATTGAGTTCAAAGACTATGTTTCCTGCTCTTTTTCCCCAAAGGCACTATTTCCTTAGTCTGGCCACTTCTCAGCTTAGATCCCTTAGTTTGAAAATGAAAATTATGATCCACAAAACATAGAGTAATTGTGCCATTCAATGAAACCATGTCCAAGAGCCCCAGAGAGACAGTACCTAATTATGCTTAGTTCCCATGCTGCTGATACTTGGGTAACTTTGAGTTCTCTCAAGCAGAATTTCACAAATGATCTTGTGTTGCAGAGCAGAAAGGTGTAGTACGTGGGCACTCCAAGACTAGAGACCGGTTCTATGACAGCCTCCATGGTAGCCTTAGTCTGCCTGCCTTTGGTAACTTTTGCTGTTATTAAGGTGAGTTCATGGGACAATCTATCAGTGTCACACAGTATCATATTGGTCATACACAAGAACTATGTATGATTCATTCTTCAAGAACACTACAGATAATAGGACTTATTAGAAAACACAATTACCAGACTATAAAATATTCTTTACTAGCAAAAATGAATCTCATTTTCCCCTTTGGACAATATTCATGGTGGTCTGTTTCCTCTGGGATGTTTTCATATCTCCCATTCAAATGGACAAGTTTCTTGTCTTCTACTATTTAATAGATGAATTTCTTGTCTTCTACTAGTTAGTGGATGAATTTCTTGTCTTCTACAGGTTAATGGAGGAATTACGAAAGTGACTGGAGTTCACAACTTTGAAGCCTGCTTTACTTCAATGTTCTTTCATTGTCTCCTTCGTTCCTTCTTTTCCACTGTTTTCTGGGTTCCCTGGCATTGCACAACACCCCAGACCTGTCTTTCACCTCTCATCCAGCTTTACACCCCAAGCTGTGGTTCCTACTCTCAGTACTTGGCTTCTCTCACACCTCTTCCCGTGATTCTTTCTGCATTATGGTTTCCCATCATATCCAAACATGGAAAACTCAACCAGCCTTCCTGGCGACTGACGTGATGTGTAGTTAAAGCAACAGAATGAATAGAAGAATTAGACCTGTTGTTGTAAAAATATAAAAAAATAAAAAAAGTATTTTACCTCACTAGGTCCTGCACTGCGGTGTCCCAAGATATCTGCCAGATATCTGGGTGGTAACACATCCCAACTCTGCCGTGGCGGCCCAGTGTCTCTAGCTGCCGCACACTTTTTTACACTCAAACCCTCACATAAAAGAACACACAAAACAATAATCTTAGATCCAATTGGTAGGATATAATTGCCCACTTAAACATACAAAGCCCAGTACCATCCGTCCCTTAAGAACATTGATAACAACCTGTAAACACACAGAG
The DNA here is from genome assembly GCF_021556685.1 of Rattus norvegicus. Classification (NCBI taxonomy): domain Eukaryota; kingdom Metazoa; phylum Chordata; class Mammalia; order Rodentia; family Muridae; genus Rattus; species Rattus norvegicus. The sequence goes on along the minus strand of NC_141537.1, from coordinate 52,942,442 downwards.
CGAGATCTTTACGTCAGCCTCCATTGTCCTGCGACGGCTTCTCTGCCATCCTCCTCCTCTCTTCCTCCCTCTTTGTTCCAGTCTCCTCCTCTTCCTTCAAACTTCTCTCCTGCCCATCCTTCCTTCTCATCCAATGACAGGCCTCCTTCTATCTTGTACCTGCCTCACCTGTGACATCATCCCACACAGACCACCAGTTGTTTTCTCTTCCAAACAACTTGCTCATAGTTGCTTCTTTGCCCATAAACTAGCTGTTTTGTAAGTGTTTGCTCCATTTGTGACCTTACATATAGGTGTTGCAGACAGTGAGATGGGGCAGTTTCTGACAGTGGGATTTACTGATTAAAATGTATGAACCCACCTGTTAATTTAATATTATAGTTGCAGCTTGAAGTGGGCTTTAATGGAAAAAAAAATGTTTTATACTGAGATGTGACGCGTCAAGCTAGGATGACCGGGGAGGGATCTCTGCAATCTGAAGGTAAATAGAGGATGATAAAGCAGACCCTGTACAATTCTTGCATGACCTGGATGACTAGAGCATCGAGGCCTATCCAGGCAGAGTGAGTTTTAACTGAAGATGGAGAATTGGGAATGAGTTGTAAGGCCGTGGAGGCCATAGTGATTTTTCTCTTAAACCATCAAGTTGACATGACCTGAGGTGGTGGTGGTGGTGGTGGCGGTGATGATGATGATGATGATGATGATGATGATGATGATGATGATGATGGCAGTGTCGGTGGTGATGGCAGTGGCAGCTTAATATTATTTTGGTGTCAGGGAAGAAAATACATTGGGTGAAGTGATGGTGGCCAGGAATCTCCCAAGGCAGGGAACCCACTGAAGTGTCAGTTGACAGTCCTAGGAAGAAACATGGACAACTGTTATGGGGAGATGAAGAAATCGAAGGGATTTCTGAAGGACCAGTAGGGTCAGTATAGTGACAAATTGTCTATTTGCAGCCATAGAGTGGAGCAAGAGGGGTGTCAGGAATGTTTTCTAAGTCTCAAGGACGGAAATTGGTACCTGACACTGGAGGCAAAGTGAGTGTGGGAAGACGTTTTAAATTGCACTTGATCGAGACTCGTGAATTTCAAATGCTCTTGGGACTTTAAGAAGAGGACTCAATAGTATCAAAGGTCTCCGTCTGTAGCTTACATTAAATGCAAAAGGAGGTCAGTGGGACACACTTTGTGGAGGTACTAAAGCAAAGTGGAGTGCCCTGGAACGCGGTGAGCAGCACGGTATTTTGAAAAAGAAGTACACCCTCGGGATAGGAGGACTTTCCTTCTGCATTCAGAAGCCATGGTACTGATCTGTGCAAAAATCCTGTATTCTGGCACCCATGCCTTTTAGCACAGTTTTTGTTCTGCTTCTAGTTACAGATATTCCTGTCCTTCGATGTCTCCCCTGCAGCCATCCATAGCATACACCCGCAGCTAGACTTGTAACGGATAGTCTTTATCACTGGGTAGTCAGTCAACTTTGGGTAGTTACTACTTTTTCAACAAACCATTTTCTACCTGTAATAAATGACAGTCTCTTTTTAGAGTTTACACTCATCAGCCAGCAAACTGGAATAAATGCTATCGGTACCTACTTTTTACTCTGGGGTGACATATAATCCATCGATGTCAAACAGTGTTCTGTGCAAAAGGAAATAGCAGAGTACGAAGGCGAAGACTAATGAATGGGAGGTAGAGAGAGGGTAGAACTTCTTCAAGAGATGATGGCACTAAGACCAAGAGAAGTAAGATGATGTATGAGTAGATTTCTCTTATAGTAAGTAAGTCATTTCAAAAAACATTAAAAACATAGAAATCATGACAATTAGCTCATCTTTTCTTAAGTAAGAATCTGCTATTACTGCGGATACCTCAAGAATCAATAGGGGCTGAAGAATTAGCTTTCTAGTTTCCTGGCATGGTTCCGATCAGACTTCTATCCATTAGGGCTGTTAGACCGAGGACCTTGGGTCCTTCTTTCACAGCAACCTTCTTCCCACATGGCACATGTTGAAGGACCAAGAGCAAGAACGCCATGGTCCATGGCAACCGTCTCACTTCTGAGATGAGATGAGCGCTGACTGTTCTTGGCCTTCCGTGCTACTGACTTGCCTTTCCTACTGCTCAGGCGCAATTTCCCAGCCTCGCCTCTGCTGCTTCCCTCGCACTTCCTTTTCCGTCTCCACTTTCTAAAAGCACAATTTAGGATTCCTATGTGAACGTTATTGTGCCCTGTCCTGTCCCCTTCGCTCTCTCCTGCAGCTGACTCTTCATCTTTACTCTGCTAAATGCTCTCTGCCCAAGGTGACCTAGGACAAGAAAACAGCAAACAGATCTGTTTTAATATGATCTGTTTCCTCTAGAGACCTCTGGTTCATACTTGCTTCTGTCCTGGGAAGTCGGTCCTGTCTGAGCCGTTGCCGGGTGTGTGTGTGCCTGTGTGTGTGTGTGTGTGTGTGTGTGTGTGTGTGTGAGCGTGTACATGCCTGTGCGTGTGTCTCTCATTGTCCTCACTTCTACTGGATACATTTGTTTATGGGAGAGGTATTTATTTAATTGGTAACCATTTAAATATAGGGTTTTTAAACTTTTGTTCTCCCCTTATGTGCTCTTATACTTTTTCCTGACCACTATCCAAACTTAATTAATTATCCCTAACACACGCCATTTTGTTAAAAATCAGCAACAACAAAACAAAACATACATAGATATATACATTCTTCCGCCTTTATTATGCATTATAGTTACAAAGAGAATGACAATCCTGTTTCCCCACCTTACTTTCCATGTGTTGTAACTCAAAAGGTATTCTGTTCTGTCTTCTCTCCTTCCTGCCTCTCTTCCAGCTCTGTGGCCATTTTGCTTGTCAAGTCAGCTGTCTCCTTCTGATCATTGATCTCCACCTTAGCTCCACCACTTCGCCATCTACCCTTGCCGCTGGCGTCTCATCTTGAGACACATTTCTTAATCTCTTAACACTAGGTCATCTAGCCACAGCTGGGCCCTGTGTTAGTTAGGACTCTCTAGAGGAACAGAACTGATACAATGAATCTGTGTTACAGAGGGGCTTTATTACTTTGGCCTCATGGAATGGGTGGTCAGGCCATGCACTGGAGGTGCTGAGAACCTGGTAACTACCCACTATGAGGTTGGATGACCCAACAGTTCTCACTGAACACTGAACGCCTAGAATATTGTTAGGGAGCTGGTAGTCTAGTCTTCGTTGGAAGGCTGAAGAAGGTAAGTTGTAATGTCAGCAGAGTTTGTCAGCAATCAGAGTAGCAACCAAACAGATGTATTCTCCAGCATGGAGTGAAGGCCTACAGGCAAAATCAACGTCTGTTTTCCTTCTGCCCTCTTTGCATGTGGAATGCCCCTTTGGGAGAAGTACTGCCCACTCAGCAGCGTGTTTCCCTCCCTTTTCAGGTTTCCAGGAAACATTCTCCAGACCTACCAAGAGGCATGGCTCTTAGTTGATTCCATATCTGATGAAGTTGGTGAGCAGAGCTAGCCATTACACCATCAACTAGAACCTGAATTTCTCTCTTGTACACATGCTATTCCCTCATCTGATATTTAGTGATCTTCCTGATTTAAATAGTATTGCTACAGTACTTATATGTAATCTCTATATATAATAGGAAAGTTTTTGAATTACCCTTTGAAGATTTTAATGTTTTTTTCTTCTATTCTTTTCGGGCCCATTTATTTATTTCCTTAAACTATGTTTTATTCTCCCTCTTAACTTTACACAATTCACAGGCTATTAAAGACACAGGTCCTTTGTCCCTGTTCTGGGCTCTCCCCTATGTAGCTCTCACTTCTCACCAGAGTTGTTAACTCCATTTCCTTGGTACCCCCCCCCCTTTTTGTATGAGTGTCTCTTATTCTCCTTGTTCATTTTCCTTTTCTTGTTGGTCTTTCCTCCTCAGGGAGCAGGAGATTGTCAGAGTTTAGTCTTTGATGGATTCATCTGTGTGCCATGAACACTTAGCAGAATCCTAGCATTTTGTTACCACTTAGCAAATGTCATTTACATAGTTAGAGTGAGTTAGTGCAGCCTTCATTATGGTTTTATAAGAGAAAAGCACTCAGCGACAATGTTCATTTGTGCCTTTGCTTCAAAACTAGAGTCACTTAAGGGAATGCTAGCTCTTGGCTATATATTAAGATGGTGAGAAAAAAAACCAAAATAACTGCTCATATGGAGTATTAGAAATCAGTAGTTTTCCTGTAGTGAGACTATAAGTATATATTTTGTTGGTCAGGGTTTATGCACATTATAGCATTTCTAAAAGAGTCAACTTCAGGTATTTTCTAGAGAAGCAACATTACATGTATCACCACTAGTTATTTTCTCGTATCAGCTGAAAAACAAACTATGTATCATTGAACAGGAAAGCCATAATACATAAACAAGAGGAGATGACTACTATGGGCAATGAAAACAATAAAAGAAACACTAGAATTAGGAGGCAGAACATTAGAGGAAGGAAGAAATCCCAAAGAGAGTCCCACTCTATCAACCCCAGACCTCAGACCAAGCTTAACTAAACATATGTGTCATGGAATAACAATAAAGTTACTGCATTGCCACAGTGGTGGACATAGGGGATCTGTTTGCTCTGAGTTCTGGGGCGAGGTCCACAGGGAGATGTCAGGATCCAGAACTGGAAATCTGCCAGTGAGGATGGTACTCTGAAAAGACTCCCTTGGTGTCTCTGAAAAAAGAGCTGAGCGTCCGTAATGTCACCAGGAACTACAGTGAATTACAAGCCCTCCTTCTACCACAGCCCACCTCTGGCTCACTCTATGGCTACTGCTTTAAGTGGTATGAAACATGCTGCCTGGATGCGTTGCTTTGAGTCCTCAGCATCTATAGCAACTTTATAAAGAGGTATAACAAAAATTATATATACATAAGTATATTTAATTAAAATATAATTATATGTAATAAATTGTTACTGAATCCAAATAACTCCACTCAAATGTTCTAGGTTCCCAAATGAAAGACACACACACACACACACACACACACACACACAGAGACAGAGATACAGAGACAGAGACAGAGACAGAGACAGCGAGAGAGATGCAGCCTTTATATTTTAACATGCCTTAAAACAGCTCAGTGGTTGGGCCACTTCCAAAACTCCATGTGGGTAACACACTGCCCTCCGATATTTCTGAGCTATTGCTTACTAAAACCTGTCTTCTATCTTGGCTGCTCCAGACCCAGACCTACAACCCTCTCGGGCTGAATTTCCCACCACCTACATGACACCTTTGTTCTCTGTCTAGCATCTTTCAAGCATGGCCGCTACTCCTCTCCTGGCCAATGGCTACCTCTCTTACTGCTCCTCGTTCAGTCCCTGCCCAAGAATCCTAAAGTCCTGCCTCTGTCTCCCTGCCCAGCTATTGGCCACCAGCAACTTTATGAACCAATCAAAACCAACCGGGGGGCAGGGTCCCTCAGTGTCATATGTGTGGATTTCATGCAATTTTGATGACCAAATTAACATAATGCATTCACCATTAGACCAAATCCACAACAATTGGTAGATATGATATGATTATGTGATTTCTATGTTTAAGGCATAATTACAGAATTTCTTCAGTAAATACTGTCAGTGCCTCATGAGCAAAGCGGCATTAGTTAAGAGAAAGAAGAGAAATCATGACGTTCTCATGAGTACTCAAGAAATGTCATTTCCAGACAAAATATATGATTGAATGTCTGGGTTTCCTTCTCCCTGACCCAGAATTATTAAAGGCATCATTCGTTTCACTCCTTTATAAAAACAAGGGTTATTCTTTATAATCCGAGTTATCCTTGAACTAAGTACACAGTTGGCCTTGGTGATCCCCCTACCTCTGCTTCCTGTGTCCTAGGAGCACTAGTACAAGCCACGATTGTTCTTACGTCTCTTTAGATATATTTTGTTTTGGCTTGGAGACATAAAACGCACAATAACAGGGACTTCTAATCACAAGTGATCTAGAGCTGTGGCGAGATAGCACACATTTTGTGTAGGTATTGTATATGCGGTTGCCATAGGTAGAAGTTACTAATGCTTTAGCATATGAGTGACAATGACTGAGACAGGAAACAAGAGCAGCTTTTGTGAATGGCTCAAGAGAGGAAACTTTGGGGGCCAGGTGGCCACATCTGCCAGATAGTAAGGCAGAAGGGCAAGTGAGTCACCTGACATGTGTAGGACGTATTTGTAACTGGTTTACATACAGACAGGTGAGGTAGGCGGTCCAATGGTGCAGTCCTACCTGTAAGAGTACTTAGTCATTATGTATGAGTTTTTTAAGGAAACTTGCTGTTTCAGGGAGCTGGAGATGTAACTCAGCAGTCAAGAATGCTCGAAGCACGGTCATAACAAGCCAGGGCATTCCAGGGTTCCCAGGGTTCCCTGAATACCTGTAATCCCAGTGCCCAGGTTCAACAGAGACATGATCCCTGGAACTTGTGAGCTTCCAAACAAACTAAAAGTGAAAGCCATAGGTTCACAGAGACACCAGGCCTCAGAGGATAATTGGAGCTGGCTGGTTTCCAACATAACTATGAAAACGAAAGCCACGAGTACAGGGAGAGACCTGGCCTCAGAAGACTAGGTGGAGAGTAATAAAGATTCCTCAGATCAGACTCTGAGAGTCCCAAGGGTCCCGGTTAGTTGACGCCGTTGGTCTTCCTGTGGAGTTCCTATCTCCTCTGAGGCTTGCAATTCTGCCTCCTATTTTTCCACAAGAGTCCCCAAGCTCTACCTACTGTTTGGCTGTGAGTGTCTGCGTCTGAGTCAGCTGCTGGGTGGAGCCTCTCAGAGCCCAATATGCTCCTGTCTGCAAGTATTACAGAGTCTCAGTAGTAGTGTCAGGGATGGGTGCTTGCCCATGGGAAGGGACACACGGTCTGGACCTAAGCCTCACTGCACATGTGTAGCAGATGTGCAGCTTGACCTTCATGTGGGTCTCAAACAACTGGAACAGGGGCTATCCCAAAAGCTGTTGCCTGTACATGTGAAATGTTCATCTAGCTGGGCTGCCTTGTCTGGTGTCAGTGGGAGAGGAAGCACCTAGCCTTGCAGAGACTTCAAGTACCAGGGTGGGGGATACCCAGGGGAGCCCTCACCCACTCAGAGGAGAAGGGAATGGGGGATGGGTGAAGGATTATGGGGGGGTTGACCAGGAGAGGGGCAGTGAGTAGGATATAAAGTGAAAAGTAAAAAAGAAGACTAAATTAACATAAAAAAGATTCCTCATATCCTCTTCTTGTCTATAGATATGAATTGGTGCAAACAGCCCCACAGGCATGCATGCATATATATGCTTATGCACACACACACACACACACACACACACACACACACACACACACACACACACACTCTTAATGGATATTTTTGTCCTAGAAGCACAACAGCAGCGTTCAATGCATGGTAGCTGCATTAGTTTTTCAGACTCCTCTGGACAAAGCTTGTGCCACATATCAAGAAGAAAACAGGAAAATTAGCAGTGTCATTTGATTAGTATCCATGACAAGATGGTCAGATTCATATGTCAATATGCTTATATATCTTACAGGTGATCCCCCTCCTTGCATCCCTGTAGCTATGAGACAAGTGTTAAGAAGCTGGGGAGCTAATGGGGTCAGAGAAAGGGACAAGAAGCCTGACCTCTGAGCCATGAAGAACTTTGGGTTAACAGTTACATAGGATGTTTATTTATTTTAAGGGCACTTCTACAGAACTGTTGGTCTCCAAACCCTCCTGTGCTTAAGAGTTACCCTGAATTCCCAAGTAAACATACAGAAGTTGGCCATGTATTTCCAGCTACTTTCTTACCATTTGAGTGAGGTGAGAGAGGTGGGCGACTGGCGAGACAGGAACAAGGAGTTATAAACCGCAGTTTATTTCTTCTGGTTTCTGGAACTGGGAGGTTCTAAGTGAATGACTCTTCCTAGACCATTGTCTTAGCACTGTGTTGTTCTCAGGCTGCAGAAGGACAGAGCCAGAACCCAACTGGGCCTCCATTTTAGAGGAGCCTTTTACCTCTGAGTCCTTAACCTTCAGGTTGAAAATATATGTAGGTTATCTCGTAATTCCCTCAGAACGGCTTACTGCCTCTCTCAGCCTTTCAACCTTTTAGAGATTTTGGTCTCCTCTCATAAGTTACCATGTATTATATTATAGCTGTGTTATACAACATCTTGAGCCATGGTGGAACCTTGGAGTCGTGGCTAGGTGCCCTCAAAGCATAGGTGTTGATGGCCATGGGTGATTTTTGTTTTTCAGGTTTTCCTGAAGAGCGACCGAGTGGCCAGAATGGTTCAGAGTGGAGGATGCTGTGCTAATGACTTCCGAGAGGTGTTTAAGAAGAACATAGAAAAGCGCGTGCGTAGTTTGCCAGAAATAGATGGCCTGAGCAAAGAGACGGTGCTGAGCTCATGGATAGCCAAATACGACGCCATTTACAGGGGAGAAGAAGATTTGTGCAAACAGCCGAACAGGATGACCCTGAGTGCTGTGTCTGAGCTTATTCTGAGTAAGGAGCAGCTCTATGAAATGTTCCAGCAAATTCTGGGTATTAAGAAACTGGAACACCAGCTACTCTATAACGCATGCCAGGTGAGTATCCCGATGTCTCCCCTCGCCGTGTCTGACGCATGGAAGGGACATTGCCCGCTTACGACCCTAGGGACAGGTGCTCTGCTTTTGCTAATCAGTTTCCTTGAAGGGTTGAGTGAGGCCGAATTTTAATTTATTTATTTTTAATAAATAAAAAGAGCGATCATTTGAAAGAAGCTTTGAAAGAGGCTGGGTGGAGAGAGAAGAATATCAGTATCGCGGCTGCTCCAAAAGGACATCAGGGTTGTGCTTACTGGACATATATAGGGCAATCCCTGAATATAAAAGTGACTGTCATCTGCTGCCTAAGCAGTGTCCCCAGTATATATGAGCTAGTGGTGCTCAGTGCAGAATAATTCATCATCAAGGTTTGAGGCTAGTCAAACCTTTATTATTATGGAAGTAATTGAAGTTTCAAGATTTTCTTTACCTCGGCCTGGAAGAAATAAATCGATGATGATCGTTAAACTGGCTGATTTAAAACAATGGTAGCAAATAATGTTTCCCCTTAAGTTGTTATTCAAGTTGCGCATATAGAAAACTGTAAAAAAAAATTTCTCAGGTTTTTCATTTTTAGGTGGGATGATTTGTCTAATAATATATTCCTAGGATTTTTGCTCATTTTGGGTATATACATTATTTAAGCCCTAATATGCAATTCAGATCGCCAGAATTCTGCCATTTTAACATGCATTAAGAAACGCACTTCTATAATATGCATATATTTATTTTTAACCATACATTTTTATTTTAACCTTTTTTGCAAATTTAATCTCACTTAATTTCTGGATCCCATCCATGTCCCTTAGTTTGCATCATTAAATTATGGATAACTTAGGTAAATAAAGAATTAATTAATAATAAAGTACTGTGTCACCTTCACCCTATGGGCAGTTCATGAACTCACGATAATTGATTTTACTGGGTCATTAAGCCAGGAGGTGGTTTGATAGTGGAGGCCGACCATAAATCACACATTAGATCATAAATCTTACCGAGTAACAGACATGTTGGATGAAGACTGTGTGACCCACAGCCCACGGTGGTTCTTCTGTATGGCGAATGTTGGTGAGCGTCACTGTGTAGTAAAATTGAACTTCATTCTGTGGCTACTTAGTGAGAATGTATCAAAAGTCTCACTAGATGACAGAAAACAAAACTGAACAAACTGCTTTCCATGTTGCCAATGCAGTGGAGCTGCAGGACCTCCCACGTGACTATACATTCCAATTTCTACCCCTTGTGGCAGGCCTATAAAATATAATTCCATGTAGTGCAGGTTTAATGCAAACTCCTTTGTCTTC
>NC_141537.1:51887500-51967500 GCF_021556685.1 Rattus norvegicus | reverse complement strand
GGTGTTTACAGACCATTTCACCCAAACACAAAAGAATATTGTCTTCTTCTCAGAACCTCATGGAACTTTCTCCAGAGTTGTCCACATAGTTGGACACAATGCAAGTATTGACAGAAACAAAAACTATTGAAACAATTCTCTGAATCCTATCTGACCACCACAATAAAGCTGGATATCAAGAACAGAAAGTTTATAAACTCATGGAAACTGAACAAGTAACTCTTCACTGAATGAAAAATGGGTCAAGACAGAAATAAAGAGTAAAATTAAAGACTCTCCAGAATCTATGAAAATTAATTTAAAAACTTTCTAGAATTCTATGAAAATTAGTTTACAACATATACAACTTATATGACACAATGAAAACAGTGCTAAGAGAAAAGTTCATAGCACTAAATCCCTGCATTAAAAAAAAATAGAAGAGATCTCATGATAGTAACTGAAAAACATACTTGAAAGCTCTGGAACAAAAAGATGTAATTATGTGGAAGAGGAGAAGATGGCAGAAAATAATCAAACAGGGCTGAAAGCAATAATAGAAATAGAGAGGACAATGTATGCATCATAAGCATATATAACATCTACAGGAAGGTCAGTGTAAGCTGGAGGGAGTTTTATAACTTCTGTTAAGGAACTCCCCCCTTAGGCTGAAGAGAGTTTTATATCTTCTGTTCAGGAACTCCACTTTTAGGGGCCTTTATTAGTTATATCCCTGTTAGTGTAATAAATATGACCACAGGCAACTTATAGAAGATAGTTTACTTTGACTTACACATCTAGAAGGGAAACTATATTGATAGGAAAGTCATGGCAGCAAGAGTAAGGAACTGAGAGATCACATCTCAAATGCATACAGGAAGAAAAACACAAGTAAGTAATGGGTGAGGGAGGCTATACAACCTCAACCCTCATCCCCACCACTGCACAGTGATGGACTTCCTCCACCTAGATTGCACTGTCCCTCCTAAAAGCTTCATATTCTCCACAAACAGCACTGTCAACCGGGGAACAAAAGTTTCAGTACTTAAGCTTATGGGTGATCTTTCTTGTTCAAACTCCAACAGGGCTAGTGAGATGAGTTGCCTGATGAGCTCAATTCAATTCCTGGAACCCACAGAGCCGACGGAAAGAGCTAACTCCTACAAGATGTCCTCTGACCTACACATTTATGCCATGGCACATGAGCACACACACACACACACACACACACACACACACACACATACACACACACACACACAGAGAGAGAGAGAGAGAGAGAGAGAGAGAGAGAGAGAGAGAGAATCCCAAGTACTGAACTCAGTTCACAAGGTCTAAGGGATGTAGGGTCTGACAGAGAAAACCTGGAACCTTCAGGACACAGGAACCCAGGAGCAGTTTGGAACAGGATCCTTCCAGTTTCTGCCTGCACTTAGAACTGACCTGGTCCCATAGCTCTCTATACCCAGATCCCCTGGGGAGAGAGCAGGACTGTCAGAAGTGCAGACAATCTTGAGAGCACAGGTGAGACCACCATTTCTGCTCACATTCCTGGCCCAGGAGGAACACACCTGGAACCCTCTGGACACTGGAACCGAGGAGCAGTCTAAGACAGGATCCTTCCAGTTTCCAGCAGGAACTGACCCTGAGCTATAGCCACCTGTTCCCAGATTCTGCTGGGAGAGAGGTGGTCTCCCAGGAGTGCTAACACACAGACTTACAGGACAGTCAAGTCATGTCAGAGACAGCAAGACCAGCTAACACCAGACATAACCAGATAGCAAGAGGCAAGTGCAAGAACATAAGCAACAGAAATGATGGTCACTTGGCATATTCAGAACCCAGTTCTCTCACCACAGCAAGTCCAGAATACCCCAGAACACCAGAAAAGCAAGATTCTGACTTAAAAATCATATCTCATGAAGATGTTAGATGTTAGACTTTAAGAAGGACTTCCTTAAGTAACTTCCCTAGAGAAATACAGGACAACACAGGTACACAAGTAGAAGCACTTAAAGAGGAAACACAAAAATCCCTTAAAGAATTACAGAAAAACACAACCAAACAGGTGAAGGAATTAAACAAAACCATCCAGGATCTAAAAATGGAAATAGAAACAATAAAGAAATCACAAAGGGAGACAACCCTGGAGATAGAAAACCTAGGAGAGAGATCAGGAGTCAGACGCAAGTATTACCAAAAGATTACAAGAGACAGAAGAGAGAATCTCAGGTACAGAAGATAACATAGAAAACATCAACACAACTGTCAAAGAAAATGTAAAATGCAAAAAGCTCCTAAGCCAAAACATCCAGGAAATCCAGGACACAGTGAGAAGATCAAACCTAAGGATAAAAGGTATAGAAGATGTTGTTGTAAAACTATTTTTAAAAAATGCTGTCTTTTTTTTATTGATCCACTTTTTTATTTTTAATTATTTTATTTTTTTACATACGAAATATTGTCCCCCTATTCTCTTGCCAGAGTCCTTCACCCCCATCCCTTTGCCTCTGAGAGGGTGCTCCGCGTACCTGGCATGTCTCTTCCTTCCTGCATGAAGTCTCCAAAGATGAGGCTTGTCCTCTTGCAGTCTTCTGCTACATATGTGCCCGGAGCCTTGGACTAGCCCATGTGTGCGCTTTTGTTTGTGGCTCAGTCTCTGGAGCTTTGAGAGGTCCAGGTTAGTTGATGCTGTTGGCCTTCCTATGGGGTTGCCATCTCCTTTATCTCCTTCAATCCATACCCTAACTCTTCCATAGGGGTCCCCAAACTCAGTCCAATGTTTGGCTCTAACTATTTCCATCTATTTCAGAGGACAATCAGTAATAGGGTCAGGGTTTGTTGCTTGCACTTGGGCCAGTTGCTGCAAGGGCCTTTGGTCCTATGGTCTCTGTTCCATTTTTGTCCCTGCAAAAAAATGCTGTCTTTACATCTGGCACCATAGCACCCCAAGATATCTGGTAGACATCTTCATCTTAGTCAGCAAAGCATCTCACCCACTCTGCTCCATCCCATTTCACACTGCTGAAGGCTTCTCTCTGAGCCTGGCAACAATCTCTTTACCTAACTATTTTCCAAGGCAGGTTGCTGCCATGCCAGAAATATACATCTCAATTCTGTGGTAGCCCAGTCTCTCCACCACCACAAACTCTCTTAAACTTAAGTCATACATGAAAGAACACACAACATAACAACCTCTGATCCAATTGATAAAATATAATTGCTTACCTAGACACACAAATTCCTATACACATCCATCCCTTAAGAACATTCATAACAACCTGTAAAGAATCTAAACATGTGCCTCCATGTCCTCTGTGCAGCTTCCTCTCCAATCTCTTTCCATTCCAGTCTCCTCCTCTTCCCTCAAACTTTTTCTCCCACCCATCCTTCCTTCTCGTCCAATGACAGGCCTCATTCTATCTTGTTTCTGCCTCCACCTATATGACATCCTACAAGAAGAGAACGAAGATTCCCAACTTGAAGGTCCAGTAAATATCTTCAACAAAATTATAGAAGAAAACTTCCCTAAGCTAAAGAAAGAGATGGCCATGAACATAAAAGAAGTCTACAGAACTCCAAATATATTGGACCAGAAAAGAAATTCCTCCTGTCACACAATAATCAAAACACCAAATACACAAAACAAAGAAAGAATATTAAAAGCAGTAAAGGGAAAAAGTCAAATTACATATAAAGGCAGACCTACCAGAATTACATCAGACTTCTTAACAGAGAAAGCTAGAAGATCCTGGACATATTTCATACCTCAAGAGAACAGAAATGCCATCTCAGACTACTATATAGAGCAAAACTCCCAATTAACATAGGTGGAGAAATTAAGAAGATAATGATAAGACCAAATTTACACAATATCTTTCCACAAATCCAGTTCTACAAAGGATAATAGATGGAAAACTCCAACACAAGGAGGGAAGATACACTCTAGGAAAAGCAAGAAAATAATTTAATTTCAACTAACCAAAAGAATATAACCACACAAACAATTTCACCTCTAACAACAAAAATAACAGGAAACAACAACCACTATTCCTTAATATCTTTTATCAGTTGACTCAATTCCCCAATAAATAGACATAGACTAACACACTGGATATGTAAACAGCACCCAGCATTTTGCTGCATAAAGGAAACACACCTCAGTGACAAAGACAGACACTTCCTCAGAGTAAAAGTCTAGGAAAAATGTTTCCAGGCAAATGATCCCAAGAAACAAACTGGAGTAGCCATTCTAATATCAAATAAAATCTACTTTCAACCAAAAACTATCAAAAAATTAAGGCAGACACTTCATACTCATCAAAGGAAAAATCCACCAAGAAGAACTCACAATCCTGAATATCTATGCTCCAAATGCAAGGGCACCCACATTCACAAAAGAAACTTTACTAAAACTGGACGTAGTACTACCTAAGCTATACCCAGCTATACCACACCTGTAGCGTATACCAAAAAGGTGTTCCAACATATAACAAGAAGACATGTTCCACTATGTTCATAGCAGCCTAATTTATAATAGCCAGAAGCTGGAAAGAACCCAGATGTCCTTCAACAGAAGAAAGGATACGGAAAATGTGGTATATCTACACAATGGAGTACTACTCAGTTATTAAAAATAATGACTTGTGAAATTCTTAGGCAAATGGATAAACTTGAAAATATCATCCTGGGTGAGGTAACTCAATCACAAAAGAACTCACAAGGTATGCACTCACTGATAAGCGGATATTAGCCCAAATGCTCAGAATACCCAAGATACAATTCCCAAACCACATGAAGCTCAAGAAGAAGGAAGACCAAAGTGTGGATCCTTCAGACCTTCTTAGAAAGGAGAACAAAATACTCACAGGAGGAAATAGAGAGACAAAGTATGGAGCAGAGACTGAAAGTCCATCCAAAGACTGCCACATGTGAATACATCCCACATACAGCCACCATTCCCAGACAATATTGATGAAGCCAAGAATTACATGCTGACAGGAGCCTGATATAGCAGACTGTTGAGAGGTTCTGACAGAACCTTACAAATTTAGCAGAGGAAGCCCGCAGCCAACCATTGAACTGAGAACAGGGCCCCAATGGAGGAGTTAGAGATAGGACTGAAGTAGCTGAAGGGGTTTGCAACCCCATAAGAAAAACACAATATCAACCAAGCAGACCCCCCAAGACTCCCAGGGACTAAACCACCATCCCAAGAGAACACAGGGACGGACCTATGGCTCCATCCACATATGTAGCAGATACTGGCCTTGTTCAGTATCAATGGAAGAAGAGGCCCTTGGTCCTATCTAAGCTTGATGCCCCAGTGTAGGGGAATGTCAGGGTGGGGAGGTGGGAGAGAGTGGGTGGAGAAGCACACTCATAGAGTCAGGGCAGGGTGGGATAGCAGGGTTTCTGGAGGGGAAACTGGGAAATGGGGTAACATTTAAAATGTAGATTTAAAATGCAGTTAAAAAAATAAAATATGCTCAGAAGAAAATAAAAGCAAAAGAACTTCCTTCTCCAAATGGTGCACTTTGAACACCACATAGATAATAAATCAGGTTATGTATACTGGTTCAGCTTCCAGAAATTCTCCCTAGTGTCCCTAGTTTCAAAAACAGGAGGGTGTTTTAAAAATAGAATAACAAAAACGTAATGTGCCTTTTCTCCACAATTCCAGTGGACACTCAAAATAGCAGTGGATCACAAAGGGCAGGGAGCTCTTTGTGACAGAAGTGGATCAGCTACAGTGGCACTGTCCTTTGGAGCCTCTCTGTGAGATTGCAGTGCACCAAAACTAGAAAAATTGGTGATGTCATGGACACCAGTGATATTGGTGACATAGTGGTCATTTTCAATCTCACATAGAGATTCTACAAAACATATTGGGATAATGACAATTTGGATAAATATAAAAGAAGTTCTTTTTAGAGAAAATCTTAAAAGTAACAAATCAGTATGACACACGATCCCAGGATCCCATAATGAACTGTATTTGGTCCAAGATGAATCAGAGAAAAACATTGTAGAAAGCCTTCTGGAGAGACCTGCCCCAGCAATATAGACCAGCAAAACCTTCTGACCCATGACAAGAGCCAGTTACAGGGAGTAAGTCACCAGTATGCAGGGTATTCAATAGCTGTGCCAACCTACTTATCAGGAGACCTGACTCAAACTGGCTAAGGCAGCCCCACCGAGGCTATTAAAAGTACAGAAAAACTGAGCCTGCCGGGACTTACAGCTTCATCCTTTCTTAACATCGGTTTACAAAAGATACACCTGTCACAGCAAATCTTAGCTTAAAGGGAAGAAAGGAGCTGGTAATAAATGCAGAGAAGTTCTAAGAGCACAGAAAAAAATCTCACAGGGGAGCAGAGACTTCAATAATTCCCACAAAAGGAAGGTATTGTCAGTACTTCATAAACTCTAGAAATATCTGTTAAGAATACTGGCATGCACTGTACATTAAAAAATGAAAGAAAAAAAGTTAAAGAATCATAAACCTTTCCTGGTGACTCAAAAACCCACTGTCTGTGGAAATGGAGGTTATCTGTTTATATATTATATAAAGACACTGGCTCTGTGTATTCATAGGTTTTAATAACCATGGAGTCAACCAACCAGTAAACAAACATATTTGTAAAAAAAAATGCCTGCTTGGAACATGTACGTATTTTTCACTTGGACATTGCTCCCTTAACAATTGCACTGCAATGTTAAAATTATATTAGGTATTTAATCTAAAGGTTATTTAAGATTTACAGAAGGGTATACACAGGACGCATGCAAATAATCTTATTTTGTATAAGGGACTTAAGCATCCATATGTTTTTTTATCAGCAGGAGACCTAGAACAAGTCCCTTATGTATATCAAGGGACGGCTATGTTTAGTTGATTTTATAACCATGCATTTAGTACTTCACATTTCTAAAAACATTATTTTTATAAACGTTTATAGAACAGCTACTTGCAATAAGGCTCCTCTACTACATGCCCCAAAATTGAAACCTAGATCATTTTGTTTAAGGTGGGTAATACCTTAATCATTAAGAAGTATCCATATTTGAGAAAAATTATATGCTATTTTTGCCTCTTCACTGAGCTACATGAAGGAGTACATGGGGAAAACAGAAGTGAGGAAGAAAGACTAATCCATTTCTGTTTTGTTTTTAATATCACTTCTGTATCACCATTTTTATTTTCCTTAAAATGTTAACTCCAAGGATTAGTAACATACATTCCTTTATGTATAGCCAGTAGAAGTGTGCATGTGTGTGTGTATGTATGTGTGTGTGTGTGATGTACATATGTAAATATGTA
Organism: Rattus norvegicus; assembly: GCF_021556685.1. Lineage (NCBI taxonomy): Eukaryota > Metazoa > Chordata > Mammalia > Rodentia > Muridae > Rattus > Rattus norvegicus. The sequence goes on along the minus strand of NC_141537.1, from coordinate 51,960,197 downwards.
CATTTGGAAATATGTACATATGTTCCTTAAATTCTAAATTCTGCCCTACTATTGTAGTAGGTAGTACTAATAGTGTGTCATTCTACTCTCTTTTATTAATAAATAGTGCACAGTCTCAAACTCAAATTACAGCTGTTTCAAGATCATTTGACTAGGTGATGATTCCCTGACCTTTCTTATAGCTAACTAAGGTAATTGTGATCAAATTCTTCCCACGGGGATGTGGACTACTACAACAGGTGCTCTCCCCATGTACTTGTGCATCCACTTACTCTCATTTCTCTCTTCTCACATAAGAAGAAGGATATGCAACCACAGTTGAGAGATGGTTATCTAAAGTGCTAAAGACTCACATGTAAAATCCCGTCTGTTTCTGGTTTGGCTCAATGAGCAGTGTTGGTATATACAAAGAAACATCTGTTTTACATTAACTCTTTCAACTTTAGACCTCTGGTAGAACAACTTTTCTTGCACTCAAACTACAAATAAAACACTGTAGAAAACTGTCAAAAAAAAAAGCAAGAAAGACAATAAAAAGAAAAAAATGAAATTAAAATATAGAAGAAAATGCCAACCCATCATAGCCCTGCGTCAGGAGCCCACAGTCCTGGCATCTTCTGTGTGCACTGTTTCATTCAGTTTTTTTTCTCTGTTCTTATGGATTTTCTCCAATTGTATGCTTTGCACTTAGATAATCTCTCAAAATGCTAGCTGTACCAGGACAAAAGGTGATATAATCAAGGAAACATTATCTTTTGAGCAAATGAAACCAGGACATGTAGAAATCTGCACATTTTTAAAAAGGAAGAATGATATATTGGGAGTTACAATTTCAGAGGTGTAGAGTCCATTTTGGCAGGGACAGTGCAGCATAACCTCAGGAATAGGAAGCTGTTTGGTCAAATTGATCATCACACAAGAGACAGAGACAGAGAGCAGTATGGTAGGGTCATAGATATATGAATATGAATATGAATAATCCAGACACACACATTAGACACTGCACAAAAATTAATTCCAAATGGATCATCAGTGTACACTGATGTAAAGTGCAAATCTGGAAAAATCCCTGGGAAATTACATAAGAAAGATGGCAAGAAAAGATAACATCAAAGACAAGATACATGGAAGATTTGATGGAGTGAATAATGGATGATAGTGAAATCTGATGGAGCTGAGTGTATTTTAAATTAAAATAATGTGGTCAAGGAGAAAATAAAAAGCCAAAGACTAGGGAAAAATACTTGCAGAAGATGTACAAAGAACCCTTAAAATTCAGTCATGTTTGATGGTAGTGTACACCTTTAATCCCAGCACTCAGGAGGCAGAGGCAGGTGGAGCTCTGTGAGTTCAAGGCCAGCCTGGTTTACAGAACAAGTTCCAGGATTGCTATGGCTACACAGAGAAACCCTGTGTATAGTTAATTATAAATACATAAACAAACAAACAAACAAACAAACATAAAGTGAGTCATAACGAAATAACCTCAATTAAAAAATGGGCCAGATAGTTGCAACTTCACAGATGATGTAAGGAAAATGTGTCATCAGGAAAATAGATGTCACTGGAAACCATGTTAAGAAAAATAAGTTAGACTAGAGAACAAATGCTACATGTTTTCTACTGTTGTGGGGTATTCGTCAGAGAAGACTGCTCTATAGCATGTAGTTTTTACTACCCTGCTTTAAGCTCTAGAAGGATCTTGTTACCAGCCCCCTCCCAGGTTCCCTCAAATCCGTGAATGAAACATGCACACATTATTTTTCAGCCTGCCTCATTGGCTCCAGTGCTGGGCATGACTAATCTCCCAAGGCTAGGGTCCCTTCCCAGTACTCTAAGCTTAGCCCCCTAACTCCGCCCTCGACTTTCGTTGCTCAGTTACCTTCTCCTTGTTCAGCAACGCAAAACTGCCCTCTTCTTAATTACGTTCCTAATATCCCACCAGGGGAACTGGCCTATGGCCTCTCCACCCCAGATCTCACATGACTGGTCACTTTTTCTCCCTCCAAACCATGGCAAAAAATCTCCCTTTTCCCCCTGCCTCTCTTAACCTGCCTCCAGGGTCCCGGAAGTCCTGCCTCTTTCATTTGACCCAACAATTGGCCCCTGGCATCTTTATTGATTAATCATGATCCAATTGGAGAATGGGACCTTAGCATCAGAACAGCCTCTACACAGCTCAGACGTTACTTTAAGTCAATAGGAAGTCTTTATTAGCCAGCTGGTGACCTCGCTGGGTATTCAGGACACCGGTGTAGCACCAAGCCTTTCTCAGGGTGAGATTTGAAGAAGGAGGAGGAGGAGGAGAAGGGGAAAAGGAAGAAGAAAAACAACAACAACAAGTCCTGAGTTGACGTACTTCAGTTAACAAGAACAATTAGTCAGAAGCAGAACTACAGAAACCCAAAAGCAAGGCTAGCATATTTAGAGACTTTCCCTAACCAAGGACTTTGATGAGTTAGGCCTTTGTTTTAGTTTTGGCAGGTGGTGCTATCTATGTGCTGAGATTTTTTTGGCTTGAATGGCACTTCTTTCTTGGAGCCAGTTGAGCTAAAGACTGGGTGCGTGATAAGGTCTGGGGCCCTGTCCCACTCCTATATGTGGAACTTCAATTTAAAATTATATATGTGCATGAAGCTGGATGAAGTGATGAGTGTTTTGTGCTGGTACTGATTAGAGTCAATGAATATAATTCATTGTGAACTAAAATTTAATGATCTTAATTGCATAAAATCTATGGCTTTCCAGTCAGAGAAGAAGAAGATACAATATAAACAGAATACGCAATGAGTGGGGGAAGATATCTGTAAAAATGGATGGGAACTAAAACCTCTATACTACTACATAAATAAGTTAGGCTGTATTGATAATAATCTCATATTCATATGTGATATACATATAAAATATACATTATTTATCTGTTACCCCAAAGAACAGTAATTATCAAACTGGATAAAAATGATCCCCCTATATTCTGTTTTGTATGAAAATAATCCTCCTATATTCTGTTTCCAAATGATGTACATAAAACCACACAGAAAAGTTGAAAATAAAATTACAGAAATGATAGCTGTCTTAGAGTTACTCTAGCTCTAATGAAACACCATGACTAAAGGCATTCAGGGAGGAAGGGGTCTATTTGGTTTATGTTTCCATATCACAGTTCATCATCAAATGAAGTCAAAACAGGAACAGGGCAGGAACATGGAAGCAGGAGCTGGCCCAGAGGCCATGGCTGGATGCTACTTTCTGTCTTGCTCATCATGGCTTATTTAGCCTACTTTCTTATAGAACATAGGACCACTATCCCAGGGACAGCACCACCCACAATGGTCTGGGCCCTCCTCCAACAGTCACTAATTAAGAAAATGCCCTACAGGCTTGGCTACAGCCTGATCTTATGGAGACATCGTCTCAAATGAGGCTCCTTTCTCTGATGACTCTAGCTTTGTGTCAGATTGACGTAAAACTAGCAGTACAATAGTTCTGACGGACACCATTCAGAGGAAATATAATATATGGTATTAATGTCAGCTAAAATAGAACTTATGTTAAACTTCAAAGGGAAAAATGAAGAACTTCAGTTTTTTAAAACAAATCTAAAATGAGCCTGAAAAATACTAAGCAAAAGTTCACAGAGTCATTAGCAGTAATTGACAAATATCACATAAACGGAATTTTGGCAAAAACCTCATTAGATGAAATCTAATAACCATCTGAAGATTGAATCACAGCCACCCTAGGAGCACACCACGTGACATCTCGAGTCAGAAAAGTCATTCCCTTGGTAAATCCAGAGAAATTCTCACAAATCATAAATTCTGAATAATTTAGAAGAATCAACATCATACACACTGTAGAATATTATCATCAGATCAAAAAATCAAACAAAATTAACAGCAGAAGGCTACTTACATAGGACAAATATATCTAGAGTTGTATAAATACACCATTGTATAACTCGATGCCAGTTACAACGGCAATGACACAATATTTAACCTCATGCGAGGTAACACGGACATGTTAAAGTACAGGAGACGCACAAGTGGTACGCAATGCTGAGTGCAGAAGCAAACATTTACTTTAAAAAGTGAGAACCAGGCGTGGTGGCCCATACCTCCTGTCTTTGCACTAGGAAGACAAAAGTCGGTGGATCTCTGAGTCCAGGCCAGCTTGGTCTGCACAATGACTTCCAGGACAGACAGGACTACTGTCCAAACCCATGAACTGAGTTGGTTTCACAAGTGAACTTCATCAACCTTCAAGGGACAGGAGAGCTTGCAACCATGTTGGTTACGTAATTCTAGTCCCTGCCATTAAAATAAGGGAAGTGGGGGAAACGAAAAGTATAAACCAATTTTCTTTGTGCATACAGATTTTAAAAGTCCCATAGGAAAGAGAGATCGGATATAAATTCAGCATCATTCTTTTGTAATAACCTAGCAGAGTGTGAATGACATCGGTAGACTACCATGGTAAAATATCTGCCGACAGTTGAATTTACTCATTTTGATGACTGAATTGTATATAGGACAAAGACAGAAGTAGACACTGAACTTTTTAAAATACATATCCCCCCAAAAAAATCACTGAAGGAGACAGGAAATTTGAAAGTACCCATGCTGTACTCATGACTATGCTGTAAGCTTGTGTCTGATTCACATTTTTAAAAAGTATTTTTTAAATCAGCATCATAAGAAAGGATGTTAAGGAATATTCATGCCACTACTGTTATTTAAGCTAATTTCTGTTTCTCCAGCGACAAACCTATTTCTATTATGTATTTTAATATTGCATATTGATATAATATACTTATAACCGAAATTCAGATTTCACAATTCATAACTACATTGTCTGGTATCAAATCTAATCTCGGAACCTAGAGAGGTTGTTCAAGGGTTAAAAGCACTGGCTGTTTTTGCACAGGATCTGGCGTTCAATTCCCAGCACCGCACAGGGGTTCCCAACCATCTGTACTAGCGAATGGAGCACTCTCTTCTGGCTCCTGCAAGTAGCAGGCACACACATGGTGCACAGGCTCACATGCTGGCAAAACACCCATTCCCGTGCGTTTTAATCCAACTTCTACTTCTCTTATCCGAGTTACTGGGCAAGTTGCCTTCCCTATCCATTCTTCAAATTCCTCATTTATAAGAAAGCAGGATAAAATGAGTTCCCGTGTGTGGTCCTATTCTGTTGACCAGCACATATTAATTGACAAATAATATAGGTAATAAATTAGCTTTGTTACATAAGAAGACGTCAAATGCTAATAATGCAACATCCATAGGTACAAGAATAGTTATAATATTTTCTAAGACCATGGCTCATGATATGTTTGAAAACAAGTAAAAATTTCACGGTACTATATTATAATTTTTGCCACTTCTCACAGGATTGAGAATTTTAGTCCTCCTCATGCTGGGATTTAGAAGTGATCTGCAATTGGCATGGAGACAGAAACATTTTGCTGGGGAAAACTTAAAAATTGCTTGATCCTGCAGGTTCAGAGCTTTGTGTCAGATAATGACACACTAGGGACACACAAAGATTCTATGAGCTAGTGTAGACTATAAAAAGCTGTACCAGTGGTTGTCTGGCAACAGGCTATTTTCTGAGAAGGTTGTCTTAATGAAACGCAGTCTTGATGGTTGGGGCTGGTGAGTTTCCATTCATTATCAAATAAATATAGATTTCCTGCCAGGGACCTTTATGCCAAGAACTAGATGGCCCCCACAAAGAAGTCTCAGTAAATCCACATGATGTCAATCCACTAGGCTGTTTTTAAGGATAGCAGCAGACCCATGGCTATGCCTTCTGAGATACTGTCCCATAAAGTGGGGGAGAGGAACTCTGCCCCACACACCCAGGAAACAAAGTAAGTGTACCGCTGAATATTGATTTTCCTTAAGCTAAAAGAATACTCAGGTAAGGGTAGAGAGTAAAGACTGTAGAGAGCCTGCTGTGCAAGCCTGAGGACCCAAGTTCTGTCTCTAGAACAGACATTAAAAGCCCAGTGGTGGCCCACACTTGCAATCCCAGCATGATGGCGGAGGGGTGCAAAGACAGAAAGATATATGGGGCGTGCTTGCCAGCCAGTCTAGGTCAATTGGCAAGCTATGTGCTGAAAAGAGACTCTGCCTCAAAATAGGAGAAGAATTGGCAATCCTGATAAAGGACATTGGAAACTGACCTTTCACCTCCACTCATTCATGTACACACACACACACACACACACACACATTTCCTCATGCACGAACAAGCACACACATCTATACAATGATGTTTTCAGTAGAAATAGAGTAGCCCTGACTGTTTCTTTACGTCCAAACACATGTGACGCAATTATTTAAATCCTAAAGTAAGAGTTTAAAGAATCGGCTGAGGAGCACTGAGCATCACTTCCTTGAGAAAGGGTGCATGCTCTGCTATTTGCACTGAGAAGTAAAAGAAGCAATGGGCAGGGGGTAGAAGGACCTCAGCGCTTTGGAACTTCATCTGCTGAGATCTGGGTTTGCACATACACAGCCTCCATACTGTCTGCATTCGCTGCTAGACGGTTAAGCTTGGTGAAACTTGGCAGGAGATAAACTGAGAAGCCTGTGTAGGAATTGAAATGATTTGAACTGAAGAAAGGAGAGCATTTGGATTTACTACATAGAAACAGTAAGAAATCTTCCTACAACAGACTATCACTGTTTCGGTTTATCTCTGCCTTTGGCTCCATGAAGCACTTTACTGAATTGATTTGTCTTATATTTAGAACATGAGATCTTACTTTGAGTACTATATTTTTGGGCACTCTGCATACAATGGATAATATATAATAGATATTCAATAGCTCATTTAATGCAAGTTTTTACTTTATTTATTCTCTGCTTTAAAAAAGGGCAATTATTGACAGCCATTTTTTCTGTCCCCCGAGGCTATGTCTTGATCTTCCATTTGACCTCTCTAGAAATACTGCTGTTGGACTTGTAAGAAGCCACTTCAAAGCCACAGCTCTATTTGAGACTTTCCTTCAAAGCATAGTAACCAGAGTTAGAGAGGCACCATGCCCGCACTGGCGGTATCCATCTAATCATTGTCTATTTTCACAGAAAGAACCTAAGCCTTCTGGTTTCATTTGCAACACATTGCGTACTCGGAAACTATGTAGCAATACATCCAATTTCCTGACTGTCTCACCTACTAGCTGTAGGTACACTAATTAGCCACATGTAACAATTGTGCAGCTGTTCAGCATGGGAAGAGAATCGTGACAAGAGAACCTTGACAAGATACTTGAGTTGTTTATGGTTACACCTGTGCTCCAGTCTGGCTGACTCTACATGAACAACAAGCAGCCTAGTATGTACTATCCCAAGATTCTATTTCCTCCTTTCAAAACACCATGGTGAAACAGTAGATGGAAAGCACAAAAGACAGAAACACAGGACTCACCAATCCAACCAAAACCTGTGGCTAAGTTTGGGGAAAAGCAAGGTGCTTTGAGCTAGGTGCTTTGGGCTGTGACTGTTAACGACATAAGCCTGTTGGATAATACCTTTCAAACTACCCAAATTCAGCAGAAAATTGTTTTTTAAAAGAAAAATGCAAAGAGAAAAGTAGAATGTACAGAACATAGGACTAAAGGCCAAAGGTGAATCTAATAAAAGAAGTTATGCTGGAAAGGGAAAAATAAAGGGAAAATGAAATATTGGAGTAAATAATGAAAGTCACTGCTACTGATTTTCTCCATAAGACCTGTTTCCCCAAACTGAGCATGATGAGAGATGATAGTTTGATTGGCAGTCTAGTTAACCCAGTGTGCGAACAGACTGAAATTGTAGACATTTCAATACATGTTATCTCTGTGTATTTTGAATTTATAATTATCTCATTAGAAATGAAATTTAATGTACTTTCAGGTTTAAGAGCTGCTCAAAACACATGTATCATTAACATACTCTGCCTGTTCGTCCCTTTGGAGTAATTTCCCATTGGACTTTTGCTTTCCCTGTTTTCATTTGCCTTGCTACAGGGCAGAAATTTCTAATCTTTATTTAAATAAATGAATACATTTTTCTCTCTTTAAAAATTTCTGAATTTTTGATAGCATAGATCAGCTTCCTCATAACGATGCTGCAGTTTTCAGAAAATGTTTTTAAACAAATTCCTAAGCGGGTTGCCTTGGGATTTTCTATGTCTGTTATTCTCCAAAGGAGTCAGAAGTCTGCTTTAGTGATCTCTGTCTAGCTCCATCTACTACATATTTAACAAGTGAGTCACATGCCACTGAGTCAATAGAATGTACAGCTCTCAGTGAACCGCCATAGTAAAGTTGTCATTGTTTTGAATACTTAAAACAGTTCACACAGGCACAACGTTGAAAGCAGTCACTCAGAAGTGGAAGCAGGTGAATAGTGCCTTTTCCCACGGCCCCTTTCCAGGAACATTTGTCACTGCCTTTTCCAAATAGATCCTTGCTCATCAGACTTAGAGGGGTGATGATGCATTTCAGACAGGGGTTACAGAAGGGGCCCAGACTGGCCTCTGGTCTTCTGCTCACTAGACTTCCCCTACAAGACTTCATCAATTCAAAGCTTATAGATTCACTAGAACATCCCTTACCTCAGCTCTTCTATTACCACATACTTAGTGGCCCTCCATTCCCACCGAAAATCCTTGAATGTTAAACCAAGTAAAACTAATCAGAACTTGTAAAAGTGACCCAGCACCAGCATGTCCTAAAATTTCCCCCAGCTGATTTCTTAAATATAAATATATATTTTAAGAATATATTGGGGGTTGGGGATTTAGCTCTGTGGTAGAGCACTTGCCTAGCAAGCTCAAGGCCCTGGGTTCGGTCCTCAGCTCCAGAAAAAAAAGAATATACATAGATATATGTGTATATATGTATGTGTGTATATATACATATAAATATACATATACATACACACACATATATATGTGTATATATATATATATATATATATATATATATATATATATATAGAGAGAGAGAGAGAGAGAGAGAGAGAGAGAGAGTCTTTGCCCTGACTACCTTGGAACTCACTCTGTAGACCAGGCTGGCCTCAGACTCAAAGATTTACCTGCCTCTGCCTTCCAAGTGCTGGGATTAAAGGCATGTACCACCACTTACCAATATTTTTGAGATAATTCTTACAACATAATTTTAAACATGGAATTAGAATTAAGAACAGCTTGTCTGGCTTGGTCTTTTTCATCTATCTAACCACTATGACCCATGCACGCTGAAGAGCAAGAAGGAGGATACTATCAGTATTCAGACAAACCAGGAGACATACTTTTGGAGCATGCGGCAACACTATCTCTAGCTATAGTTTGCAGAAAATAACTTGCTTTTTTCGTAGAGATCAGCAGGAAGAACTTATTACATTTTGACACTTTAATTTGGTTTTTTTTTTAAAAATCCTTCATTTTCAAGGCTGTAAAGATTAAAGTAACAGTTACAGTATCAACTAACTTTCATTCATGGTTCTTGTTATTCACTACTTACTCGTGTGTGTGTGTGTGTGTGTGTGTGTGTGTGTGTGTGTGTGTGTAAATGCATACATGCATCTGTGTAGATGGATGATAGATAGACAGACAGACAAATAGATAAATAGATAGATCCTGTTTAAGACATATACATACTTTTAGTTTCTAATATACTATAATTTTAAGACATTAAATATCAGATATATACAGACAAAAATAAAGTGAATTTCTTTTTCAAATGGTCAGATGCAGTTCCTAATAGTTAAACACATTTGTCACACTCAGAGCATGCCCCTCTCCCTTCCTGGATGTATAAATGCAGATGAATGGGCTAATGTATAATTCGTATGCAATCTCTGCATACTGCCTGCTGACATTTATAGCCAAGCTTTTGACAATAACTGCTGTTTCCAAACCCGACAATTCACTTTCTGTTTACTACAGCATTTTCCATATCAGATTTTTTTGACCTAAAATAGAATTTCTTGATTTCTCATCATTTTCTAAATTTTCTCATTTGCCATGAAGCCTTTCCTTTCTCTGTTCTTCCACAAACTAATTCTGTCCATAGTTCCACTCTGCAGTTCCAAATGAGAAACATTTAAAATCAAATTTATTAGCACCAACTGAAATTTTAATTTTGAGAATGGTAGTACTACTTAGTTTACTGTAGAAAAGAATAGATATTGTCTATAGTTTGGCAAAAATGTAACATTGAATCCAATACACACTAATTCTGTGTTTTTATGTGTCATAATAACGAAGACCCAGAAATGAACCCACACACCTATGGGCACTTGATTTTTGACAAAGGAGCCAAAACCATCCAATGGAAAAAAGATAGCATTTTCAGAAAATGGTGCTGGTTCAACTGGAGGTCAGCATGTAGAAGAATGCAGATCGATCCATTCTTATCACCCTGTAAAAAGCTTAAGTCCAAGTGGATCAAGGAACTCCACATCAAACCAGATACACTCAAATTAATAGAAGAAAAAGTGGGGAAGAATCTTGAACACATGGGCACTGGAGAAAATTTCCTGAACAAAACACCAATGGCTTATGCTCTAAGATCAAGAATCGACAAATGGGATCTCATAAAACTGCAAAGCTTCTGTAAGGCAAAGGACACTGTTGTTAGGACAAAATGGCAACCAACAGACTGAGAAAAGATCTTTACCAATCCTACAATTGATAGAGGGCTTATATCCAAAATATACAAAGAACTCATGAAGTTAGACTGCATGGAGATAAATAACCCTATTAAAAAATGGGGTTCAGAACTAAACAAAGAATTCACAGCTGAGGAATGCCAAATGGCTGAGAAACACCTAAAGAAATGTTCAACATCTTTAGTCATAAGGGAAATGCAAAAACCCTGAGATTCTACCTCACACCAGTGACAATGGTTAAAATCAAAAACTCTGGTGACAGCAGATGCTGGAGAGGATGTGGAGAAAGAGGAACACTCCTCCATTGTTGGTGGGATTGCAAACTGAAGCAATCACTCTGGAAATCAATCCAGCAGATCCTCAGAAAATTGGATATAGTGCTACCTGAGGACCCAGCTATACCTCTCCTGTGCATACACCCAAAAGATGCTCCAACGTAAAACATGGACGCCTGCTCCACTATGTTCATAGCAGCCTTATTTATAATAGCCAGAAGCTGGAAAGAACCCAGATGCCCTTCAACAGAGGAATGGATACAGAAAATGTGGTACATCTACACAATGGAATATTACTCAGCTATCAAAAACAATGACTTTATGAAATTCATAGGCAAATGGGTGGAACTGGAAAATATCATCCTGAGTTAGGTAACCCAATCACAGAAAAGCACACGTGGTATGCACTCATTGATAAGTGGATATTAGCCCAAATGCTCGAATTACCTTAAATGCACAGAACACATGAAACTCAAGAAAGAGGACCAAAATGTGAATGCTTCACTCCTTCTTTAAAAGGGGAACAAGAATACCCTTGGCAGGGAATAGGGAGGCAAAGTGTAGAACAGAGACTGAAGGAACGACCATTCAGAGCCTGCCCCACATGTGGCCCATACATATACAGCCACCCAATTAGACAAGATGGATGAAGCAAAGAAGTGCAGGCCAACAGGAACCGGATGTAGATCTCTCCTGAGAGACACAGCCAGAATACAGCAAATACAGAGGCAAATGCCAACAGCAAACCACTGAACTGAGAATAGGTCCCCTGTTGAAGGAATCAGAGAAAGGACTGGAAGAGCTTGAAGGGGCTCGAGACCCCATATGTACAACAATGTCAAGCAACCAGAGCTTCCAGGGACTAAGCCACTACCTAAAGACTACACATGGACTGACCCTGGACTCTGACCTCATAGGTAGCAATGAATATCCTAGTAAGAGCACCAGTGGAAGGGGAAGCCCTCGGTCCTGCTAAGACTGAAACCCCAGTGAACGTGATTGTTGTGGGGAGGGCGGCAATGGGGGGAGGATGGGGAGGGGAACACCCAAGTAGAAGGGGAGGGGGAGGGGGATGTTGGCCTGGAAACCGGGAAAGAGAATAACAATTGAAATGTAAATAAGAAATACTCAAGTTAATAAAGATGGAGAAAAATAAATAAATAAACTATTATCACAAATGTAATAAATTCTAAGATTAGAAGTTTTGAACACTTTTTTTTCTTTTTGAGATTTTTCTCTTTTTTTCTAAATTTTATTTATTTCTTTTTTACTTATTCACTTTACATCCTGCTCACTGCCTCCCTCCTGGTCACCCACTCCCACAATCCTTCCCAGATCCTCCCATTTTCTCTAAGCTGGTGGGGAACCCCCTAAGTATCACTGTACTGTGGCACTTCCAGCCTCTGTGAGGCTAGGCGCTTTCTCTCCCACTGAGGCCAGAGAAGGCACACTTCCTAGAAGAATGTATCCCATATACAGGCAACAGCTTTTGGGATAGCCCCTGCTCCAGTTGTTTGGGATCCACATGAAGACCAAGCTGCACATCTGCTACATATGAGAGGCGAGGCCTACATCCAGCCTGTGTATGTTCTTTGGCTGGTGGTTCAGTCTCTGAGAGCCCCAAGGATCCAGGTAAGTTGACTCTGTTGGTCTTCCTGTGGGGTTCCTATCCTTTTCTGGACCTGCAATCCTTCCTCCTATTTTTCCATCAGAGTCATCAAGCTCTATCCACTGTTTAGCTGTGGGTGTCTGTATCTGTCTGAGTCAGCTGCTGGGTGGAGCCCCCCAGAGTCCAACATGAACATAATTTTTAATATAGGTTTTTGCAATTCCCAAAGCTTATAGGCTTTTATTGCCCTTGGTTGATCCTCAGAGGTGGAAGGTAAATTCCTGTCCCTGACGACTCCATGCATTTCAGACACAGGACTTAGAGACCACTGACCTGAAAGCCTCTACGGAGTAGTTTTTACAATATTAAAAAAGCAACTAACCCAGCCATGGTGCCTGTGAACCACAATGGCAACCAGCTTAGCACAATAGCCCTAAGCATATAGTAGTGGCAGAAATACCTTGGTAGTAACCAGCAGCACTATCATTGGGCTTAAGACACACTCAACAGAGGAAAATTATGACTGGTACTGGAAACCTAGTCAACTACCCATGGCTAACGAAATCGTGGATCTTAGAGGAGAACCTACAGCCACCACATTACTAAACTAGCGTAATTTCTTTACTACACTATAAATATGTACGCAACAATGAGTACAACCCTCACCCCTCATCAAGGACACTTTTTGCCAACAGCTAGAGACCATTACAGAAAACCACAACCAGTCAAAATCAAGAGTTGTAGAACCCAGTCCCAAGGATACAACCACATAACAACTGCCTCACCCACGGCTCTGAGGTCCTTGCTTAAGAGGGCCAGGGAGATTGATTGTAAGAAGTTGATTGATGATCAGGGAGTTTTCTATGAAACTGTGCCTCCTAGTAATGTCAGAAGCTACACTCATAAGGTCTGACCAACATGACTCACCAGACATGAACAAGAACAAGAACAAGAACAACAGGCTTGCCAAAGTGGATGGAGGAAAAGCCATGAGACCTTGACTCTACACAAAGGACTATTGACAACTGAAGAATGCTGAGAATCAAAGAAACGGTCTTCACCAGGAAAGAGTATGCTAAGTGGTTATCCAATTCTAAATATCAGCCCTAAAAACATACAAGTAACATGTGCAGTCTATGCAGGCTTTATTTAGGAATAGGTACACCCATATGTATTGAACAACAATTAGTAAATAGGCTATGAGTTTGCAAGACAACAGAGAGTGCTATGTGGTAGAGTTTGGAGAAATGAGAGGGGAGAAATGATGTAATGATACTACACCCTCAAGAAGAAATAAGATAGGCACTTGTTACTTTGTTCAGGCTGGCCTAGAACTTACTAGGTATTATAGACTAGCCTCAAACTCTAGACCAGTGGTCCTCAACCTTTCTAATGTTGTAACCCTTTACTACAGTTCCTCATGCTGTGGTGACCACCACCTACAAAATTATTTTTTTTATTAACTTGAGTATTTCTTATATACATTTTGAGTGTTATTCCCTTTCCCGGTTTCCGGGCAAACATCCCCCTCCCCCCTCCCCTTCCTTATGGGTGTTACCCTCCCAACCCTCCCCCCATTGCCACCCTCCCCCCCAACAGTCTAGTTCACTGGGGGTTCAGTCTTAGCAGGACCCAGGGCTTCCCCTTCCACTGGTGCTCTTACTAGGATATTCATTGCTACCTATGAGGTCAGAGTCCAGGATCAGTCCATGTATAGTCTTTAGGTAGTGGCTTAGTCCCTGGAAGCTCTGGTTGCTTGGCATTGTTGTACATATGGGGTCTCGAGCCCCTTCAAGCTCTTCCAGTTCTTTCTCTGATTCCTTCAACGGGGGTCCTATTCTCAGTTCAGTGGTTTGCTGCTGGTATTCGCCTCTGTATTTGCTGTATTCTGGCTGTGTCTCTCAGGAGCGATCTACATGCCCTTCAACAGAGGAATGGATACAGAAAATGTGGTACATCTACACAATGGAATATTACTCAGCTATCAAAAACAACGACTTTATGAAATTCGTAGGCAAATGGTTGGACCTGGAAAATATCATCCTGAGTAAGCTAACCCAATCACAGAAAGACATACATGGTATGCACTCATTGATAAGTGGTTATTAGCCCAAATGCTTGAATTACCCTAGATGCCTAGAACAAATGAAACTCAAGACGGATGATCAAAATGTGAATGCTTCACTCCTTCTTTAAAAGCAGAACAAGAATACCCTTGGCAGGGAAGAGAGAGGCAAAGATTAAAACAGAGACTGAAGGAACAAAATTATTTTTACTACTACTTCATAACTGTGATTTTGCTACTGTTATGAATCATAGTTAACCATAGTTAAAACATGGATATGTTTTCTGATGATCTTTGGCAACCCTGTGAAAAGGTAACTCAATCCTGACAGATTCTTCCTCAGCTTCCCAAACAGTTCCTGGGAAGAACCAAATTGCCCAGCTAAAGGATGGTGATGTGCAGTCAGAAGTGAGACAAACAGGATACACCTTTAAATACTTTTAAATGTAAAGCTCTTTTTGGTAACAAATTTTTCATATTATTTAACTGCAAACATCTAAACTAGAAAAGTGATATTAAGGCACACCTTTTCAAACTTTGATTAACTTTGAAATTTTTACTTACACAAAATGTGGTTACCTTCAAAATTTCATTAAGTGTCCAATAAATTTGAATTCATACCAATGAAACAACAAAATCTTCTTTTACCATTAATGATAATGTGAAAATTATGGAATATCTTGACTTCCTTGTACTTAGCAATTATGAGTATTCTGGTAATTTGCAAACAAAACTATTAAAATTAATGTAAATAAGGATTTTTCAAGTATATTCAGGATCAGCAAGATGGCTCAATGGTAAAGTACTTGTTACCAAGTCGGATGACCTGAGTTCACACCCTGGGCCCACATACAGGAAAGAGAGACTCACTCTTCTCAAGCTCTCCTCAGATTTCTTCACATACACACACCATAGTAGGTATGCTTCCACATACGTACACACACACACACACACACACATACACACACACACACACACACACACACACACACTGTAGTGGGTATGTATAAAAATATTTTAAATTGTCATCACTATAAAAATTAATTTCTAATACTTTTCCAAACTTGAATAATTTTATTTTATATTTATACATAATATATTTACATGTAAAGACTTCCTACCCACCTTTTTCTTTCTCTGCTTGCAGAAATATATAGCCAAAGTATTCATCATTGTCAAACATCAGGCTTTGTTTTTTTTCTTTTCCTTTGTTGTTGTTTTTTCTTTTTTAAATGCATTCAAGTATCTTTTTACTTTCTGGCTTTATTTTGTATACTCCATATCACTTTAAAATGAGAACTATTAACTTTGTTTTCACTTTAACAATGTGTGACTCTTAGAGAGCACTTAGGTTTATTGAAATTTTCAATCTAGCAATATTCTGAAACATGAAGATTAAGTATATCAATAAACGATATTATTTCCACTTAATGATGTTATTTTTAATTAGCTACAGGAGTGTTTCCTAAAACTGATCATCAAATATAAAATCTTTAGTATGGTAATATTATCAGGCATAAATTTTATGTTTAATGAGAAAAATATAATGTCCTTATGTGTGTTATGATAAAAATAAATACTTCACGTCTACAAACAATTAAATTGAAAAGTTTTTAGAATTTACTTAAATTGTCACACTATAAATGTTTATATCCTTATTTTAGTGTCTATGTCTATGGCTTGAACGAAGTGTCTATTGAGTTACATAGAATATTTTTTCATTAATTTATCTATTTACTTTCCGTCCAGATCACAGCCTCTCTGTTCTTGTCTCCTCCCAGTCCCTCCCTCTCACCTAGCCTTCCCCCCAGTGCAGGTAAACCATACTGTGGGGGAAAAAATGACTGTCACTTTGTTATACAGGTATAACAATGTCATACATGATCCAGTCACTCTTTTTCTTGCTTAATTATACCTGATCCTTAATTTCCTGATCAGAGTGCATATGTATATATGCATGCTGATGTAGATAGAGGTGGTGTGGATAGATACACAGCAGTACAAAAGCAGAGACAGATGCAGAGTATCCTCTGCCATCATCACATTGGCATTCTGTTCTGCTCTCTTTTTGTGTGACCTAGAAATTGTCTTGGAATTTCACTTCTGCTCAGGCTGAAAGAAAACTGTACTCCTTGCCTTATGAAGCATGCGAAACAGAACCAAAAACAGATTTCCTTAGCACACATTTAAATGTTTTCTGACAAAACGGTCAAAGCTGGGATGCGGAGATATGTGAAAGTTTTTGAAGGTGGTGGACCTGTATTTTTATATTCTCCGTTAACGCACAGTGTCTCTGTAATACGGAGGAAGACCTTGCTATTCAGATCTCCTGTGAACATTTTTGTTGTTGAGTTTGGGAGTCTATCATTCAATAGGAAACCATCAACAGCAACGTACAAAATGTGACCAGCAGATGAAAGACAATCTCATTAACAAAATAAAATCAGGAAACACAAAAGATACAACAGAAGATTCCATGGCTGTTAACAGAAGTCACTTATCTAATGTAATCACTCATCTGACAGTTGAACTGCCTATTCCACTCAATAGCATGGTGACCGGAGATGATGGGCTCTCTGCCGTTTAGGGCCTATTAGGGTCCAAGCTGAGAGGCCAAGTCAGAGATGCAATAGATGCTATGTAAAACATAGAATTCATACCCTCACAACTCCTCTTCGCTAACCTATTATTTTGCTGATGTGATGGATTAAAATTTCCACAGCATATGAAGTAGAACACAATTTTGCATATTTTATTTAAAGATCATTATGCTAACCCGTGTGAAGAAAATGTTTGCACTATTACATTGAAGTATAAAAGCTATTTATAAGACTAGCATTCTGTTCATACTTCCTGCACACACCGCAGAAGGTAGATGCTTCAGATGGGGAAATAAAGTAATCCTGCTTTTAAAATATCTGACCAGTCAATAGGGGGCTGGTCATAACATTTGAATCTCTCTGGATGTCTGATGGTCTACAGAAAGCCTCTAATGCTGTGGAAAGGATCCTACTTGAAATTGATGCCACTTGAGCTGAACTAGATGCAGATTCGTGCTTTCCCTCCTAGGCTTCATGTCCCAGCACCATCAATAATCTTGGAGTATGCTTGGCATTTCCAGCCATACTAGAACAGCACGACCATGAACATTCCCAACAGTAACGAGGGATCTAGAGAAGAGTGACACTTGCTCAATGTCAGCTGAGACACTGGCTCTAGCGATGCAAGATTCCAAAGACAAGTTCTAGGCTGTACAACAAGAATGTCAAAAGTTCTAAAACATACATGACTGTTAGCCATCCACCCTTATTACAGTTATATCATAAATCTGGAATATTTGGATAGTAAGAGAAGTAAGAATTAGTGAGGCATCGATCTTTCCCAGCATCTGAAGCAGATAGAGATGAAAATATTCCCCAGTCAGTCTCTCCACAGTACAGAGGGGCCTTGGGAGATTATTCAGACATTGCTAGTGTTTGCAGGCCATAGTGGGTTGGTCCGTGACCCTTGCCTGGGGAAAATAAAGGAGCAAAAATATGCATTGTCTCTGTTTCTCTGGTAAGAATGTATAACCCTTGGGTGGAGAATAGCCAGTGTCCCAGAATCTGCTACAGGTTAGAAGAAAAAGGGGCTGAAAAGGAGGCAGTTGATGTCTCTTTTACCCGAAATAAGAGGAAGTTAGCAAGAGATAGCCTTGGAGCCTTCCCTTAAATCTGCCTAAGCATAGACAACTGAGAGAGAATCCTGGGGTATCTTTGCATGTCTAGAGCTAAGATATATCCAAAAAGTAGCACAGAAAGATGGACTATGCTTTCCCTTCAGGGAAATATAGAAGGATAACTTTCCAAGATGGGATGCAATGGGAGTTTGGAGTGGTCCCCTCAATCTACTCCATCCCAAATCTGTAATTAAAAGATGATAATTCAATTCCAAATGGAGTTTTATCCAGGGTACAGTGCTATTAATGTAGGTGTTATCTGTCTCCTTTTATTCTCTTGTTCTTGTGCTCGTTTGGACTTTGGTGGAGAAAAACCTGCTACAGTAACTCCAGAGACAGAAATAATCAGTACACCAGGGTGAGAAATGCCAAAGTTATTACATTTGTGACAAGTACATCATACTGGAACTAGTCACTAACCACACAATTTTGCTTTCTCCATTTTTATTGGTTCTTTTACAATCTCATGTAGTGTTTTTTGGTCATTATCACCCTTCCACCAACTCCTCCCAAGATTCACCCCCTTCCCTACTTACACACCTTTATGATCTTCTGTTTTTGTAAAACATGTCAAATACAGTCACTCTAACTGTGTTTGTGTGTATGTGTGTGTGTGTGTATGCACACACATGTGCACACGTACCACCACTAGATTGTGATCACCTTGCACCATAAATAAAGCCAACATGTCCTTTCCTGGCTCCATTGCCAATATCCATTGCCAACAGCTCCTTAGCTGAGTATGGCCATCACCTATCTTGATGCTGGGATTTTTGTCTGGCTTGAGCTTACACAGTTCTCGAGGGTTCTCTCCCAGCTGTTGTGGAGTCACATAGGCAACTGTCCTGCTGTATCTGAAAAAAAAAGTCTCATAGTTATCCACTGCTTCTGGCTCTGAGAATCTTTTGGATCCCTCTTCCAGAATGATCCCTTAGCCTTGGGATGGTGTGTGATATAAATACCTTGTTTAAGGTCAAGCAGTTCTTGGTCTCTTATTCTCTGCACCTTGATCAATATGCTAATCACCATTTACTACAAAAAGAAGCTTCCCTGGTGAGGGCTGAGAGGCAAATTAATCTGTGGATATAAGGATAAGTCATCAGGAGCTGATCCATGCACTTGATAGAGTAATAGTAGGAATTTTTTTTCAGGTTTTTAGCCCTGATGTCTGTGCCAGATGTGGGTTTCAAGTTGTAGAATGACCTTAAATCCAATCAGAAAGTGGGCGATCATTCCAAGCATATCCATGCCACTATTATACCAGTAGACTGTCTGGCCAGGCTGGTTGTTGTTGAAGTTTCGGAGTACACAGAGCTAGAGACAATTATTCTAAGTGAGGCAGCCCAGTTACAAAAGAAGAAAACTTCCCACTTTCAATGGTAGATGGCATCTTTGAACCCTTAGATAAGTCTGTTTCAATGAAATACTGACAGAAGGAAGGTATTAGCAAAGAACCAATGGGGCTTAAAGGGATAGGGTATAGAATACAGTAATATAAGTATTAAAGGGGAGTAGGGGAGCAGGAATGATTAAATGGGGTTGCAGATAGGAGGGCAGAGTATAGGAAAGAACATGAAACAGGATAAGTAGCAGTAAAGAAATTTGAGCCCACACCCGCGGATCCCGGCCCGCAGCAGCTCTCTGCTCCCAGACCCCGTGGGAAAGAGACCTCACCGCCTGGTCAGGTGGGCACTCCTGAGGCTGCAGAGCAGAAGAGACCACCAACACTGCCCACCCCTACCCACATCCCTGGCCCAAGAGGAAACTGTATAAGGCCTCTGGGCTCCCGTGGGGGAGGGCCCAGGAGCGGCAGGACCCCTGCCTGAGACACCGCCTGAACCTGAAGGAAACAGACCGGATAAACAGTTCTCTGCACCCAAATCCCGTGGGAGGGAGAGCTAAACCTTCAGAGAGGCAGACAAGCCTGGGAAACCAGAAGAGACTGCTCTCTGCACACACATCTTGGACGCCAGAGGAAAACACCAAAGGGCATCTGGAACCCTGGTGCACTGAAGCTCCCAGAAGGGGCGGCACAGGTCTTCCTGGTTGCTGCCGCCGCAAAGAGCCCGTGGGCAGCACCCCTCGAGCGAACTTGAGCCTCAGGACCACAGGTAAGACCAACTTGTATGCTGCAAGTGACCTGCCTGGTGAACTCAAGACACAGGCCCACAGGAACAGCTGAAGACCTGTACAGAGGAAAAACTACACGCACGAAAGCAGAACACTCTGTCCCCATAACTAGCTGAAAGAAAACAGTAAAACAGGTCTACAGCACTCCTGACACACAGGCTTATAGGGACAGTCTAGCCACTGTCAGAAATAGCAGAACAAAGTAACACTAGAGATAATCTGATGGCGAGAGGCAAGCGCAGGAACCCAAGCAACAGAAACCAAGACGACATGGCATCATCGGAGCCCAATTCTCCCACCAAAACAAACATGGAATGTCCAAACACACCAGAAAAGCAAGATCTAGTTTCAAAATCATATTTGATCATGATGCTGGAGGACTTCAAGAAAGACATGAAGAACTCCCTTAGAGAAACACAGGAAAATATTAATAAACAAGTAGAAGCCTACAGAGAGGAATCGCAAAAATCCCTGAAAGAATTCCAGGAAAACACAATCAAACAGTTGAAGGAATTAAAAATGGAAATAGAAGCAATCAAGAAAGAACACATGGAAACAACCCTGGATATAGAAAACCAAAAGAAGAGACAAGGAGCTGTAGATACGAGCTTCACCAACAGAATTCAAGAGATGGAAGAGAGAATCTCAGGAGCAGAAGATTCCATAGAAAGCATTGACTCAACTGTCAAAGATAATGTAAAGCAGAAAAAGCTACTGGTCCAAAACATACAGGAAATCCAGGACTTAATGAGAAGATAAAACCTAAGGATAATAGGTATAGAAGAGAGTGAAGGCTCCCAGCTCAAAGGACCAGTAAATATCTTCAACAAAATCATAGAAGAAAACTTCCCTAACCTAAAAAAAGAGATACCCATAGGCATACAAGAAGCCTACAGAACTCCAAATAGATTGGATCAGAAAAGAAACACTTTCCGTCACATAATAGTCAAAACACCAAACGCACAAAATAAAGAAAGAATATTAAAAGCAGTAAGGGAAGAAGGTCAAGTAACATATAAAGGCAGACCTATCAGAATAACACCAGACTTTTCGCCAGAAACTATGAAGGCCAGAAGATCCTGGACTGATGTCATACAGACCCTAAGAGAACAAAAATGCCAGCCCAGGTTACTGTATCCTGCAAAACTCTCAATTAACATAGATGGAGAAACAAAGATATTCCATGACAAAACCAAATTTACATAATATCTTTCTACAAATCCAGCACTACAAAGAATAATAAATGGTGAAGCCCAACATAAGGAGGCAAGCTATACCCTAGAAGAAACAAGAAACTAATCGTCTTGGCAACAAAACAAAGAGAAGAAAAGCACACAAACATAACCTCACATCCAAATATGAATAAAACAGGAAGCAATAATCACTATTCCTTAATATCTCTCAACATCAATGGCCTCAACTCCCCAATAAAAAGACATAGATTAACAAACTGGATATGCAACGAGGACCCTGCATTCTGCTGCCTACAGGAAACACACCTCAGAGACAAAGACAGACATTACCTCAGAGTGAAAGGCTGGAAAACAATTTTCCAAGCAAATGGTCAGAAGAAGCAAGCTGGAGTAGCCATTCTAATATCAAATAAAATCAATTTTCAACTAAAAGTCATCAAAAAAGATAAGGAAGGACACTTCATATTCATCAAAGGAAAAATCCACCAAGATGAACTCTCAATCCTAAATATCTATGCCCCAAATACAAGGGCACCTACATATGTAAAAGAAACCTTAATAAAGCTCAAAACACACATTGCACCTCACACAATAATAGTGGGAGATTTCAACACCCCACTCTCATCAATGGACAGATCATGGAAACAGAAATTAAACAGAGATGTAGACAGACTAAGAGAAGTCATGAGCCAAATGGACTTAACAGATATTCATAGAACATTCTATCCTAAAGCAAAAGGATATACCTTCTTCTCAGCTCCTCATGGTACTTTCTCCAAAATTGACCATATAATTGGTCAAAAAACGGGCCTCAACAGGTACAGAAAGATAGAAATAATCCCATGCATGCTATCGGACCACCACGGCCTAAAACTGGTCTTCAATAACAATCAAGGAAGAATGCCCACATATACTTGGAAATTGAACAGTGCTCTACTCAATGATAACCTGGTCAAGGAAGAAATAAAGAAAGAAATTATAAACTTTTTAGAATTTAATGAAAATGAAGGTACAACATACCCAAACTTATGGGACACAATGAAAGCTGTGCTAAGAGGAAAACTCATAGCGCTGAGTGCCTGCAGAAAGAAACAGGAAAGAGCATATGTCAGCAGCTTGACAGCACACCTAAAAGCTCTAGAACAAAAAGAAGCAAATACACCCAGGAGGAGTAGAAGGCAGGAAATAATCAAACTCAGAGCTGAAATCAACCAAGTAGAAACAAAAAGGACCATAGAAAGAATCAACAGAACCAAAAGTTGGTTCTTTGAGAAAATCAACAAGATAGATAAACCCTTAGCCAGACTAACGAGAGGACACAGAGATTGCGTCCAAATTAACAAAATCAGAAATGAAAAGGGAGACATAACAACAGATTCAGAGGAAATTCAAAAAATCATCAGATCTTACTATAAAAACCTATATTCAACAAAACTTGAAAATCTTCAGGAAATGGACAATTTCCTAGACAGATACCAGGTACCGAAGTTAAATCAGGAACAGATAAACCAGTTAAACAACCCCATAACTCCTAAGGAAATAGAAGCAGTCATTAAAGGTCTCCCAACCAAAAAGAGCCCAGGTCCAGACGGGTTTAGTGCAGAATTCTATCAAACCTTCATAGAAGACCTCATACCAATATTATCCAAACTATTCCACGAAATTGAAACAGATGGATCACTACCGAATACCTTCTACGAAGCCACAATTACTCTTATACCTAAACCACACAAATACACAACAAAGAAAGAGAACTTCAGACCATTTCCCTTATGAATATCGACGCAAAAATACTCAACAAAGTTCTGGCAAACCGAATCCAAGAGCACATCAAAACAATCATCCACCATGACCAAGTAGGCTTCATCCCAGGCATGCAGGGATGGTTTAATATACGGAAAACCATCAACGTGATCCATTATATAAACAAACTGAAAGAACAAAACCACATGATCATTTCATTAGACGCTGAGAAAGCATTTGACAAAATTCAACACCCCTTCATGATAAAAGTCCTGGAAAGAATAGGAATTCAAGGCCCATACCTGAACATAGTAAAAGCCATATACAGCAAACCAGTTGCTAACATTAAACTAAATGGAGAGAAACTTGAAGCAATCCCACTAAAATCAGGGACTAGACAAGACTGCCCACTCTCTCCCTACTTATTCAATATAGTTCTTGAAGTTCTAGCCAGAGCAATCAGACAACAAAAGGAGGTCAAGGGGATACAGATGGGAAAAGAAGAAGTCAAAATATCACTATTTGCAGATGATATGATAGTATATTTAAGTGATCCCAAAAGTTCCACCAGAGAACTACTAAAGCTGATAAACAACTTCAGCAAAGTGGCTGGGTATAAAATTAACACAAATAAATCGGTTGCCTTCCTCTATACAAAAGAGAAACAAGCCGAGAAAGAAATTAGGGAAACGTCACCCTTCATAATAGACCCAAATAATATAAAGTACCTCGGTGTGACTTTAACAAAGCAAGTAAAAGATCTGTACAATAAGAACTTCAAGACACTGAAGAAGGAAATTTAAGAAGACCTCAGAAGATGGAAAGATCTCCCATGCTCATGGATTGGCAGGATTAATATAGTAAAAATGGCCATTTTACCAAAAGCAATCTACAGATTCAATGCAATCCCCATCAAAATACCAATCCAATTCTTCAAAGAGTTAAACAGAACAATTTGCAAATTCATCTGGAATAACAAAAAAACCAGGATAGCTAAAGCTATCCTCAACAATAAAAGGACTTCAGGGGGAATCACTATCCCTGAACTCAAGCAGTATTACAGAGCAATAGTGATAAAAACTGCATGGTATTGGTACAGAGACAGACAGATAGACCAAAGGAATAGAATTGAAGACCCAGAAATGAACCCACACACCTATGGTCACTTGATTTTTGACAAAGGAGCCAAAACCATCCAATGGAAAAAAGATAGCATTTTCAGCAAATGGTGCTGGTTCAACTGGAGGTCAACTTGTAGAAGAATGCAGATCGATCCATGCTTATCACCCTGTACAAAGCTTAAGTCCAAGTGGATCAAGGACCTCCACATCAAACCAGACACACTCAAACTAATAGAAGAAAAACTAGGGAAGCATCTGGAACACATGGGCACTGGAAAAAATTTCCTAAACAAAACACCAATGGCTTACGCTCTAAGATCAAGAATCGACAAATGGGATCTCATAAAACTGCAAAGCTTCTGTAAGGCAAAGGACACTGTGGTTAGGACAAAACGGCAACCAACAGATTGGGAAAAGATCTTTCCCAATCCTACAACAGATAGAGGCCTTATATCCAAAATATACAAAGAACTCAAGAAGTTAGACCGCAGGGAAACAAATAACCCTATTAAAAAATGGGGTTCCGAACTAAACAAAGAATTCACAGCTGAGGAATGCCGAATGGCTGAGAAACACCTAAAGAAATGTTCAACATCTCTAGTCATAAGGGAAATGCAAATCAAAACAACCCTGAGATTTCACCTCACACCAGTGAGAATGGCTAAGATCAAAAACTCAGGGGACAACAGATGCTGGCGAGGATGTGGAGAAAGAGGAACACTCCTCCATTGTTGGTGGGATTGCATACTGGTACAACCATTCTGGAAATCAGTCTGGAGGATCCTCAGAAAATTGGACATTGAACTGCCTGAGGATCCAGCTATACCTCTCTTGGGCATATACCCAAAAGATGCCCCAACATATAAAAAAGACACATGCTCCACTATGTTCATCGAAGCCTTATTTATAATAGCCAGAAGCTGGAAAGAACCCAGATGCCCTTCAACAGAGGAATGGATACAGAAAATGTGGTACATCTACACAATGGAATATTACTCAGCTATCAAAAACAACGACTTTATGAAATTCGTAGGCAAATGGTTGGAACTGGAAAACATCATCCTGAGTGAGCTAACCGAATCACAGAAAGACATACATGGTATGTACTCATTGATAAGTGGCTATTAGCCCAAATGCTTGAATTACCCTAGATGCCTAGAACAAATGAAACTCAAGACGGATGATCAAAATGTGAATGCTTCACTCCTTCTTTAAAAGGGAAACAAGAATACCCTTGGCAGGGAAGAGAGAGGCAAAGATTAAAACAGAGACTGAAGGAACACCCATTCAGAGCCTGCCCCACATGTGGCCCATACATATACAGCCACCCAATTAGACAAGATGGATGAAGCAAAGAAGTGCAGACAGGAGCCGTATGTAGATTGCTCCTGAGAGACACAGCCAGAATACAGCAAATACAGAGGTGAATGCCAGCAGCAAACCACTGAACTGAGAATAGGACCCCCGTTGAAGGAATCAGAGAAAGAACTGGAAGAGCTTGAAGGGGCTCGAGACCCCATATGTACAACAATGCCTTGTTGTACCAGAGCTTCCAGGGACTAAGCCACTACCTAAAGACTATACATGGACTGACCCTGGACTCTGACCTCATAGGTAGCAATGAATATCCTAGTAAGAGCACCAGTGGAAGGGGAAGCCCTGGGTCCTGCTAAGACTGAACCCCCAGTGAACTAGACTGGTGGGGGGAGGGCGGCAATGGGGGGATGGTTGGGAGGGGAACACCCATAAGGAAGGGGAGGGGGAGGGGGATGTTTGCCCGGATACCGGGAAAGGGAATAACACTCGAAATGTATATAAGAAATACTCAAGTTAATAAAAAAAATAAAATAAAATGTAAAAATAAAAGAAATTTGAAAAGAAAATGCATGTTAGTGCATGCCTTTATTCTCAGCACTCAGGATGTACAGGCAGGTGGATCTCTATGAGTTCAAGGCCACTCTGGTCTACATTGTAAGCTCCAGGATAGCCTAAGCTACATAAGGAGGCACTGTCTATAATAATAATGAATAATAATAATATAATTCATTTTAAAAGTCATTTGGAATTCTACTACTATAGAAACTCCCTAAAATGCATACATAGACATCTACAAAAATTGTGTGATCAAAATGGAATTAGCCGAAAATGAGGCAACATTGCCCTTACTAGTCACCAGAGACCAAGTAACCCAGTAACAAGAATAGGTTACTTCTTCTGGAGTTGTTGACCAGTGAGGTCACATAAACCCCAAAATATATGGTATTGCCATTGTTCTTGGTTATCTTCTAGAGCTTGACAGTAAGATGCTAATATTAATACTACCACATACTTGAGTCATAGAACATGAAGATCTCAAACATAAGCGGGAAGCTTCACCCCTATTGGCTAGCTCTCATAATGCTAGAAAGAGCCCCACATTTCACAGGAGGAAAAGCCCAATCACCAGTCTTAGCCAGGTGTAAACTCGGAGCTTTTATTAGCAGAAAGTGAATAAGAGATTTCAGTATTTGTGATTGTTCAGTATAATGGAGCTATGCTTCTAGTCCAATACGAGGTCTAGGGCTACAGCAAGACCCTGGAGTTAACCATAGAAGCAAAAGCAGGTACATGACTTCATAAGACAGGGGCCATGTGAATGTCCTGGACTCTTCCAGAAGGAAGACTATGAAGAACAAGGCTGTGGCATCAGGTACTGCGAAGAATTGACAACCAAGAACTAACAGAACCCGTGTTTGCCACACCTACTACCAGAAATTAGATGGACTTTGATGCAGATCGGTCTCCTAGGTTGCTAAGCACTTTGTTAGAGAAAAGAGTATGGAGGTCGCTGAGACCTAGTGAGGTCAAAGGCTGCTAAACTATCCCTGTGCTTGCCTGTGTCAGAGCAGGTCTGAGAACTTAAGTAGAGTGGGTTTATAGAGAAAACCTTGATAGAGTATCTGCAGCTGGTAGCCTAAGAATCTTCCATCATTTCCTAGAGATAGAAATTAATTTGGACACAGGAATACGAAGCTATGGTTTAGATTCTTGTTTGAAGTCTGAGAAATTTGGGCCCATCACATTCAACGCCAAATCAACTGACTTCAGCGCATTCAACTTTTCACTTATAATTTTGTATGATGGTTAGTTCTGATTACTGACTCAGTCAGATTAAGGAACACCAAAGAGATTATAAAAAGTGCACCTCCTGCATCTGCGAGGGAGTTTCCAGAGATGTTCAGATACTGAGATACGAGGCTAATTTATAGCCTAGTCGTGAATCCTTGATGGAGTCATACTTTGGTGGCTCTATTGAGAAGTGGTAGTGCTGGAAGAATGGTTCGGCCATAGGCTCATAACCAAAAAATAAAGAGAAAAATAGAAGGTGGGACCTTTAGAGAAAGTAGGTGGGTCACTGGGGGTGTGTCCTAGGAGGTACATGTTGCCAGGGCTCCTTCCCTTTCTCTGCTTCCTGTCCAACATAGGTGAATTTCCTGTCATATATTTCCACTTTCATGATGTCCTGCTCCTATGTGGGTGATTGAGTGACCATTGTCTGAATCCTCTGAAACTACTAAGAATAAAACAAACCCTTTTAGGTTGTCCTTGGCTGTTTTATGAGTCACAAGAAATTTAACTGACACATGATGATAAACCTTTTTAAAAATTTGTCTTGGTATTTCCAATCAAATCTGCCCTCACAAAGGAGTACCTGTAGGGACCTCTGATGTCACCACAGTGAATTCCAAATTCATCAATCAAATGATCATGCAAATAAATGTAATTTAGAGGTCTACAGGTTCTTCCTCATTCTGAGGCATCCAATTTCATGGCAACTGTCTAATACTAAAAGAGTTCTGGCAATACCTATTGTCCTCACCGTGCCCAGTGAGGACAACCTTCCTACTGTTGCCCTGCTCTCAAACCTCTCATGCTTATCACCCTTGAGAAATTCATTTTCCATTCCTTTGATCTACTCTGTCTCATAGTGCTTCTTCCCAACATTCTCTTAGAATTCTTTCATAGAAAGTTCTATTAAGAAAGTTGTCCACTGACAGTCAGTCATGAGCAGTAACACAGAGAGACCCTTTACAAGATTCTTCTAGAATGAAATTTTAGAAAAAAATTGTGCTGTAGTATCATACAGTATCATAGCCAGGATTCTGCGGTAGGTTGGTCTGATTTATATTTGAGAGTTTTTAGTTTTACTTCTGTCTTAGTGTGTGCTGGTGTGTGTATAACTTCTCTCTAAATCAGCCATATTGGTCCACGTACCTATTAACAATGTTAAAATAACTGATTTGCTCACATCAGCAGGATGCCAGGAGTCCGCACATTGCTGGTTTTAGTGCTTGTCTTCTTCCTCCCCAGCCCACTATAGATTACATCTGACCACCATTAATTTGTTCAAAAATCCTGATGTTTCAAAAATGTACTATAAATGAAACCTTTGGAGACTTGCTGTTTGTACTTTGCATAATCTTCTTGGGGTTGCTGTTTAAATTAGTACAGCCATTAACTTAATGCCTGTTGGCTGCAAGAATGCACAATTTAATGATTTCATATAGAACTCGTCCTGTCTGTTTTCTAAAAATGCTTGCTTTGAGTGCCTTTGGTATCAATGTTATAGAATTGATACTATTCATATACTTCATCACCTCACGTGCACTAAAAACGGATTACAAATTTATTTTATCTCCATGATACCTCAGTATTTAAATACAAGCTAAAAACAATTGTTTTGTGGGAAGATTTCCTTCATAGCTTTTTAAAAAATATTGACGCTGAACTCCCTCCGGCTGGCGGGTATCACAGATAGCACAGAAGTCAGCGGACACTCAAGTGTTCCATCGTCTGTCTTCTACAAAGGGACTCTCATCCTGCCTGAAAAGAACAAATCATCTGCTAAGTGACTGAGAAAAACTCGCTCTGGGGCCTCAAAAAGATCAATAAAACCAAAGCATTTAAAAGTGAATCCATTAAATACAGAAATGATATCCAGCTAAAATGTTTGGATTTTTTTCCTACTTAGCATTCAGCATGTATTTTGATAAGATTGGACCCAGGCCTTATCAGTTTTTAAAATATTTTGAATAGCACCGCTCCCCCATCGTGTCACATTTTACACAGCAGAGAAAATGTAAGAGGTTATTTGACTCTGATTCTAAATTTACATTTAAATAATTGGAGTAGAATTGAGGTGCCTCTAGTAGAGAATGAGATGAGGTGGTCTTGGGGTCTTCACCGTGACGTCACATGCCAATCACAGAGAAGTCTGTTTCTCTAACACTAGCGACTGCTGAATTTGCACACATAGCCCCTTATATGTCTTCCTGTCCCACTTATTTTACATATTAATTCATAAATAAATATTTACAGAGAACATTCATGAAGATATGGATCTTGCTCTCTTCATACAGTCTTCAATCTGGTCTAGTGACTCTTTTTCAGAAATTTTGATATACATTGATTGCTGCCTTCCAGAAGCCATGTTTAAAATTCACTTTCTTTAGAGGTGTTAGTGTCTGCAGCTAAAATCTCAAAGTCTTGTCATCTCTTGAAGTGAAAATAACCATGTGATACAGAGATGGCTATGGCGTGACAGCAAAAGTCTACCAATGTAAGATACAGATAAGCTATTGAACACCAACAGAACGTTGATATTATTAATTTTCATATGTACCTTTTAACACAAATAGTTTGCCTTTATTCACACCTTCAATTCATACAAGCAAGAGCAATGAACATGTGATGGGCATCTTGTAACCATGAGCTTGCTGCCGGGGATGGTGGAGCAAGAATCCGGGAGCCAGGATGATTGAGTGTCATGGGACTTGATTTTTCTATCTTTGTTTCTCTGTTATTTGAATGAGATAAGTCCCGGACTTGCTTGGGATTCTGCCAGATGGAGCCAAGTACAGTCATGACTAACAGAAGAGATTGAAATCATGTGTGTCATATAAATAGTGTCTGCCTAAAACTGATGTGAACATGATGTCACCTGCTACCTTAGGTACGCTAGAGAGAAAAAATAAAATCTGCATGTTCAACGACATCATAGATGTTCATATTTATCAAGAGGCATTCATTCACCACAGGTTGTGCTTTGAACTCTGAAACAATACTGAAGTCAGGAAGTATTAAAACATAATTCTATTGGGGGGTAGTATCCCTTATGCAAAATGCTTGGGACCAGAATTGCTTGGTCTATCAGATGTTTTTTTCTAGAATCTAGAATACTTTCATTTATATAATGAGATGTCTTGGAAATAGGATTCAGGTCTAAACACAGAATTCACTTATGCTCTGTGTGTAGTTTATATATATAGTTTTAATGTAATTTTATATAATATTTTAAAAATACTTAAAAAATAAATATGCTTAAAAATGCCATTGATTGTCCACATTTAGTATCATATTGGTACCCTAAATATTTCACACTGTTAAGCATTTCAAATGCTTTTGAATTTTTTTTAATTAGGAAGGTGCCATATGTAAATGCTTGCCAGAAAAAAAGGTAAGATGACTTATGTCTGTGTAAATGATGTGTGAAGGTGCAAAATGAATGAGAGAAGACAATGTAGAACCACAGTCTCCTGCTTCTAATGCTCATCAGAAGCAAGTTATAGACTACACATCCTCAGCATATACACACACACACACACACACACACACATATATATATATATATATGTGTGTGTCTTTCATTTATATAATGAAATGTCTTAAAAATAGAATGCAGATCTAAACTGGGTATATATATTGCCATTTTCTACTCCTAAGTCTTGGTCAGAGGTATTTAATCCACAATTTTGCTGTTGTTTTTATTTGGTTTTTTTTTTTGGTTGGTTGGTTTGTAGGTAGGTAGGTTGGTTGGTTGGTTGGTTGGTTGGTTGGTTGGTAGGTAGGTAGGTAGGTAGGTAGGTAGGTAGGTAGGTAGGTAGTTAGGTTAATTGGTTGGTAGGTAGGTTGGTTGGTTGGTAGGTAGGTAGGTTGGTTGGTTGGTTGGCTGGTTGGTTGGTTGGTCAGCTTTTTGTGACACAGTATCACTCTTTAACTATAAATGCTTAGAGCTTATTATATAATGGATGTTATCTTCAAAGCTGTGGAAGCCCCTGCTGCAATTACAGGTGGGAGTCCCCACAACTCACTTTTATCCTACCTTACAAAAATCTCTCCCCATTTTGAATCTCAAAAGGAAGTTCTTGGCTGTCTTAGAACTTTTCAAAGATCTCTGAATTAACCTAACTACCCTATCTTCAAAGCACCCTCATCAAAGACAGAGGCTTGTCATTGAATCACTGCAAAATGAAGGTGGTGGTGGTGGACTTCTAACCATCATTTTCCAGAAGCACTTTTGTGAATTTTTTCCATCCTAATTTCCAGCCTTTTAAACTATGCTCCTACCAAAAGGGCTAGTTTTCTATCTCAAGAGGAAGTTCAGACTGAGGCTGTATAGCACTTTTCTGGAACACTCTACAACTCATACATCTGAGGGGAAGAATCAAGTGACTACTGATACTCCCTTCCAATTTGGAGAGTTCTCTTTCCCCCAGAAGGTTCCAGCTTCCCCAAAACATTTTCATGTGAGCATGCTGAGTGTTTGCATTTCTTTCATGGTATTTTCTTACCAATAAATATTTCATAAAGCTAAAAGAAGTGAGGGGAAAGGGCTCCTCGTTTCCCGAGCTCATTATCGTTGTCATGGTCCCAGCATTGCCTATGAATTACTTATGTGCTTTTGCTTGGTGTTGGCAGATGGGCTGATAGGCAAATGCCCAGCTGCTTGTCGAAGTACTGATGAGGAGAGCCTGGCCCCGACATCCATACAGCCAACTTCTAACAGCATGGGGGACAGAGCATTGAAGGTGACATCTGCCTTTCCTAATTGCCTCATACTAGAGACTAAAGAATGAGACAGAAGGTTTTGCAAAAATGCAAAAATGCTAAGAAAATGCCTTGTTAAAACATACCAAACACATAGAATGGAGAGAGAGAGAGAGAGAGAGAGAGAGAGAGAGAGAGAGAGAGAGAGAGAGAGAGAAAAGCGCACATCGGTGGTTTGGAAAATCGATGGTTTGGAAACAATAACCATGGCAGTCTTGACTAATTGAATACCTAATGGCACATACATATAGACTCAGTTCTTCATACTGTTAGTGCCAAATACCTTCCTGGCTCTCATAAGTAGAATCAAATCATTTGGAATGTAGGCATGCTGTTTAAAGCTTGTGAGAAATTTGTACCCAAGTGCCACCAAAGGCTTCATCCATGGTCTTGATCCTCAATTCTGTTTATGGGTCCCAAAACATGTGAGCTTTATTCATTTGTGTGAAAGTTACTTTGACAACAGTTTTGAAAATTGTGCATTGGTGACTATCAAAAAAAAATCAGTGAAATAATTCCTAATGATATTCTTTGGTACCCACAGGTTTGTGCCCTGTCTAGTTATCATCAAAGAGGCTTCCTCCAGCAACAGTTGGGAGTTGGCAGTCAAACATGCTGCAGAAAGATAGTGTAAATTAGATGGCTCCGTTAGGTTCTTCCCTTCACAGCTTGGGGAACACCAGGGAAGAGGTGGAAAAATGACTGTAGGAGACAGAGAGGAAGAAGGATGCTAGAACATGACCCACTTTGGCAGAACTCACACAGGCTCACAGAGACTGAAATAGCAAGCATGGGAACTTCATGGGTCTGCACTAGGTCCTTTGTGTATATATTTTGGCTGTTAGTTTGATGTTTCTGTGAGACTCCTAACTGTAGGAGCTGGGTGTGTCTGACTCTTTTGTCTGCTCTTGAGATTCCCTTTCCTCCTATTGTGTTACCTTGTCCAGTTGCCTTGTTGACGTGAGGGCATTTACCTTGTCTTATTTTGTCATCTTTGGTTGTTGTCTGTTGGAGGCCTGCTCTTTAATTGAAGAGGAAGGAGGGGGGGATCTGGGGGAGAGGGCAGATGGGGGTTAGATAGGAAGAGAGGAGAAAGGGAACAGTGTAGTTGGGATGTACTGTATCAGAGAAGAAACTGGGCTGGAGAGATGGCTCAGCGGTTAAGAGCACCGACTGCTCTTCCAGAGGTCCTGAGTTCAATTCCAAGTAACCACATGATGGCTCATAACCATCTGTAATGGGTTCTGATGCCCTTTTCTGGTGTTTCTGAAGACAGAGACAGTGTACTCATATACATTAAATAAATAAATAAATAAATAAATAAATAAATAAATATCTTCTTTACAAAAGGGAAGAAACTTTTCAATTAGAGAGAGAGAGAGAAAGAAAAGAGGAAGAGGAAGAAGACTGCACTTTGGTTTTAAGAGTTTATGGTTTACTTTTCTACTCACCATTTTTTCAGCACTCCTTCCTTATACTGTTCAAAGAATTTTATATTACAACATTGGACAGAGACTTATTCATTTTCATTAATCAACACACGCCAAAGTTCAAAAACATTAACAAAACACTTGAATGTGAGTATTTTTAAATCCAAATGTTCCAGAAAATTGTGCCATAGATTCATCTGCAATTCAAGTCTTTTATTAAAAACACCATCTAGCTTCAGGGACTGCTCCAAAAGCTGTCTTCGTGGAAAAATATGATTGAAGTTTGTTTTTCAAACATTAAAGAAAGAAACTTTAATTGAGCTCGTGGACATTTAAATGAACTCCAAGAAATATAATTAGAGAAATAACAGTCCAGCAGAAAGACAAAATTGGAAAATGAAAACCATGCAAAAAAAGGAACCCCTTAGGAGACACTGCCTTCAAAAGGCAAAGGAAAAGCCCTCTCGGTGATAGCAAAGCCATGCATAGGAAGTCGCTTCTTCCTGGGGCTTCTCAGTTTATACAGATTCATCTTTCATTCATGGACTTTGTAGGTAATGGCCCTATTACTACAAATGGCCCTTAACAGACCTACATGACACGATAAATGTGTAAGGTTCCCTTGCTAGGCACCTCCCTTTGTGATACAAGGGCTTCCACTTGTCTTCTCCTCTGTCCTTCCTCCAGCCTCCAGCCACATCCATCCTCCTCTGTTGCTGCAACCAGCATCTTTTCTTGATTCCTTTTCTGCAGGGGCACAAATCTCCGTATGTGTCCTTTAGAATCCATCCCTGGATCTGTACTTATTTTAAGATATTGGAACAAAGGAAAAAGATTTTCTTTTGCATCAGTAAGAAATCTTGTCTGAATCTTGGGGAGGACGGATTTTCACACACAGAGTACTCTATAGAAGCAATAAACACAAAACACAGAGTGGGCAAGAGATATAAAGACAGAGGGTCTTTGTGACAACCAGTTACCAGATAGTTCTCAGAAGGCTTTAATGCTGTTTATTTGGCCTCCTAATTTAAAAAAAAAAACTCCCCTTTAGGCCAAAACAGTTTGAAGTAGAAGAGTACTGAGTCTCACTGCTTTTGGGGACATGGCTGAAGCATGTCATGCATTGGTCAGAGAAGTAAATATAAGTGTACATCCACAGTTATGTGCTACGGTCCCCTTTTATACTCTGTAAAGTTCGTGACTCACCTATAGTGCAGGCTGCTCCATCCAGCACTGAAATAAAGGCATAATACATTTCTATCCCACTAAGCATCTCCCCATCCACTTCTGTTACAGAGAGTAGCTTGACACAAACTTGGACAAAGGTGAACATGCTCTGACTCTTGGTGGTGGAAGTCAGAATGATAGAAAGCATAAAACAAAACAAAGGTCTGCTGCATGGTCATCTATGAGTCTAACCATTTGTCTGTTTCAATTCAGGTGGTCTGGTGTGACACTCAAGGTTATTTAAAAATAACTCAGAATCTCTCCACGGTTGTCTAGAAAATCAACTGAGACTTCTGGCTGTCCGAAGGAAGGAACCCAATTTCAGATTTCCGTGAGACTGGTGGCTTTCTTCTCTCAGGAGAAGAAATTGCCCCTCCACAGAAGCCTTAATCCCTTCCATCATGAGACAGCCCGCTCTCTTCAAGAATACCTAGAACCATGCCCAGAACCAAAGCCTGCCTGCCTAGCTGTCATGTGAACCATAGGTTCCAAAGCTGGTCCCATGAGAAGAATGGGATTCAGGGGTAGCATCTCTTCTCCACAATATAGATCTATGGAGGTCAAAATAGAGCTCTTGGCCTCACCAACCATTCCCTGGGAATAGTAACACCCATTGTTTCCTGTCCTTTATTCTGAACCATGATTTGTTGTTTCAGAAATCTGTTCCCTCCACAAGAGAATTTGTTCCTATCAAGCTCATCCCAAGCCCTGATGCAGTAGCTAGTACCTAGCTCCATGTGTCTGTTGGTGACGTCACAGAGACCACAGTGGGCATCAGTGTTGGTTCTTTGGATCCACTCCCTCTGGCTTAAATGCACAAACGTCATATGAGCCTAGTCTTTGCTCATTTTGCCTGAATTCATGCAGAGAAAATTCAAAGACCATGCCCTAGCTGAACTATAAATACCTTGTGAACACATATGCCATCTCTTGGTAAAGTCAAGTACTTGCTCTGGTGAAGTCAGTGCAACAAATGCACCGTCCTGCTTGACCATGCAGTTTGCCACGCCAGGTACAGCAAGTGATTAGAAAATGGGCCACGTTCTCTGCTTAACCACTGTTTTCTGTCTGTTAAAGCATCCCAAGATTATAGATTTTACATGATTCAGCAACTTGCTTGTCTTAAAGATTGAATTTTTTTCCCTTCTGAAGAATAATCTTTACCCCTTTGCAAACAGGTAATTAATTGTTCTGAACTCAGAGTAAAATACAAATCGGCTCATATCACCTGGCATGTTTCTCAGATAAGAAGAGCAGGTCCCTACTTGGCTGCTCATGGTAAGTTTGTCTTGAAAATTGAAACGGAAGGGGATGAGGTTCTGTACTGAGAGGAACAAGGTACTGAAGAGCTCTGGCTAAACAGAAGGCAAACGTTCAGAAAGCACCCGAAATCCAGATTCTTTTAAGTGGTCTTCAAAATCAAGGGCAAATCATGGAACCAGAAAGGGATAACAAGAGTCATCAGGGCAGTTACCCTGTGTTGAGAATCAGAAATGGAACTACAACTAGGATAGAGATTGACTTCTGAGACCACTGTGAAGCAGAGAGACTTTTATTTTCCAGTGGTCTCAAAGTACATGAGTTACACAGGTTTAAGAGTTCAAGGCTAACTACCTAAAGACTATACATGGACTGACCCTGGACTCTGACCTCATAGGTAGCAATGAATATCCTAGTAAGAGCACCAGTGGAAGGGGAAGCCCTGGGTCCTGCTATGACTGAACGTGATTGTTGGGGGGAGTGTGGCAATGGGGGGAGAATGGGGAGGGGAACACACATAAAGAAGGGGAGGGGGAGAGGTTAGGGGGATGATGGCCCGTAAACAGGGAAAGGGAATAACACTCGAAATGTAGATAAGAAATACTCAAGTTAATAAAAAAAAAGGAAAGTGAAAAAAAAGGAGTTCAAGGCCAGACAGTTGCCAGTAAATGAAAAGCAAGTTATTATTTTTGAATTTATAGTATAGGTGAATTATTAGATTTTTCTTGAAGCTAATTCCAAGGCTGCTGAAAAGCCAGATGGACACCGTTTGCTTTGTCACCTTGAAGAGTTCAGAAAATAATAACTACAAACCATTTTTTTAAATCTTTGAAGCAACATAAATTAAAGCTCTAAATAAAAAAAAATACTTACAGAACAAAATAAATAATTATTATCTAAAAGCAAGGAAGCTAGAGTACGAAGTTACAGATTGCAAATTCTAGTTCTCGTATGTTAAAACAGTCTCTTCTGCCTCCCTTCCCCGCCACTGTGCATCTCCTCTTTCCCCTAGATCCACCCACCTCTATCTACCTCTCTTCAGAAAAGAGCAGACCTCCCAGGGACATCAACCTAACATGGTATAACAGGCTACAGTAAGATCAGCCCACACTGTCACATCAAGGCTGGACAAGGCAGCCCAATAGGAAGAAAAGCAAGCAAAAGAATCAGGGACAACCCCCGCTCCCCCTGTTAGGATTCCACAAGAACACCATGCTACTCAGCCATGATACATACACAGAGGATCTAGGTCAGACCCCTAAAGGCTCCCTAATCTCTGCAGATTCCCATGAGTCCAGGTCAGTTGATTATATGGTATGTCTCTGACCCTGCTGGTTCCTCAGATCCTTCTCCATTCTCCACAGGACTTCCCGCACTCCACCTCATGTTGGACTCTGGGACTCTGCACCTGTTCCCATCATTTCCTGAATGAAGTCTCTCTGGACTCAGAGGATTCTGCTAGGCTCCAATCCCAGCACAATTTGTAGGTCAGAGATTTTGTGGCTGTGTTGGTGTCTCTGCACTTGAGGCCTTGCTTGGTTACAGAAGATGGCCAGTTCAGACTCACTGTCCCCATTACGAGAAGTCTTTACTAGGATTACTCTCATAGATCGCATGGAGTTTCTGTTGCACTAGGTTTCTACCTTGCTCGCAAAGTGCCCCCAATTCCAGTCATTTCTCCCAGTATTTTCTCCTTCCCATCCAATGTGTGTGTTCCCAACCCCACACACTCCAAATCCACCTGCAAATCTATTCTATTCCCTCTTCCCCTGGAAATACTTGCATCCCCACACAAGTGCTCCTTGTTGCTTAGCCTCTCTGGGTCTATGGACTGTAGAATGATTGTCCTTTTCTTTATAACTAATATATACTTACTAGTTTGTATATACCACTGTGTCTTTCTGGGTCTGGGTTACCTCAGTCAGGATGAATGTTTCTCTAGTCCCACCCATCTGCCCGCAAATTTCATGTCAATGTTTTTAACAGCAGAGTAATACTCCATTATATAAATGTACCACATTATCTTTATCCATTCTTCGGTTGAGGGACTTCTAGGTTGTTTCTGGCTATGAACATACTAGAGCAAGTGTCCTTGTGATAGGATGGAATGTCTTTTGGGAATATGCCCAGTCGTGGTGTAGTTGGGTCTTGGAAGAAGATTGATGTTCAGTTTTCTGAGAAAACAAATATTTTTTTAACCTCTCTTTTTTGTTTGTTTTGTTTCACCAGACATTTCTTCTCTCTCAAGTTCTCCATCTTTTAATCATCTACTATGCTAATGTCTTTAAGTTTAAAGATTACAAGTAGAATGCTTCTGTAATTAACCTGTAAGGGGGAAGATCAGTTATGAAATAAAAGAGTTATAAAACTATGTGTTAAACAGTCACTATTTGCATATGTGAGTATTACATACTTGTGTCACACACTATCAATTCATTAACAAAGTGTGTAAACAGGGACCTAGAGGCAGAAGCAATTGACAATCAATATGTACTGATGCTAAGTACTGTATCATACTATACATGTGTCTTAGTCAGGGGTCCTACTCCTGCACAAATATCATGACCAAGAAGCAAGTTGGGGAGGAAAGGGTTTATTCAGCTTA
Source organism: Rattus norvegicus (assembly GCF_021556685.1). Lineage (NCBI taxonomy): Eukaryota > Metazoa > Chordata > Mammalia > Rodentia > Muridae > Rattus > Rattus norvegicus. Next base: position 51,921,282 of record NC_141537.1, on the reverse strand, counting down.
CTTCCATGCTTTTCATTACCAAAGGAAGTCAGGACTGGAACTCAAGTAGGTCAAGAAGAAGAGGTCATAGAGGGATGTTTCTTACTTGCTTATAGAACCCAAGATCACCAGCCCAGGGACAGCACTACCCACAATGTTCCTCCCACCTTGATCACTAGTTGAGAAAATGCCTTACAGCTGGGTCTCATGAAGGCATTTCCACAACTGAAGCTCGTTTTCTGTGATAACTCCACCTTGTGTCAAGTTGACACACAAAACTATCCAGTACAATTGACCCCTTGTCAACTTGACACACAAACACATCACTATTAAGACTCAACCCTTATTTTCTTATTCATCCCCAAGATCTAAATAACTTTAAGAGTACCACAGTCTTTACATATTAAAACTTCAACCCCTTTAAAGTATCCAATATTTTTAAAATTCCAAGTCTTTTTAAAATTCAAAGTTTCTTAACTATGGACTCCACTAAAACACTTTCTTACTTCAAGAGAGAAAAATACCAGGGCACAGTCACATTAAAAAATGAAGTCGAACTCTTAACTGTTCAATGTCTGGGATCCACCAACATTCTTCCAGGCTCCTCCAAAGGCTTGGGTCACTTCTTCAGCTCTGCCCTTTGTAGCATATACCTTGTCTTCTAGGCTCCAGATGCCTGTTCTCCACTGCTGCACTGCTCTTGGTGGTCATCTCATGGTACTGGCATCTCCAAAATGCTGCTGTCTTCTGCTGCAGCTAGGCTTCACCAACAGCCTCTCACAGGCTCTCTTCATGGTATCAAGCCTCAACACTTTTGTAGGACCCCTTCAGTCCTGAGCCATCAATTACAACTGAGGCTGCACCTTCACCAATGGCCTTCCATGGCCTCTCACAGTGCCCAGCCTCAGTTGCTCTTCATGACCCCTTCATGACTTCAAAAACAGTACCACCTGGGTGACTCTTATGCATCACCAAGTCCAACCACAGCATTAGGCACAACCTTAACTATCTGTGGAACACAGCTTCTTTGTGCTCTCAGAAAGCACTTCCTGGAAGATTTCACATCAATGATGCTGGTCTCTTCTTAATCACTACTAATTCCTTAGCTCCAGCTGACCAGCATCAATAGTCCAAGTAATGCAAAGGTTAATTTTAGTAGTAGTTCTGGTATCTTGTTAATCACAGTTGATTCTTCAGCCCCAGCTAACCAAAACCACAGAATCATCATAATCAAATAACAACAGTCCAGACAAGAGTCTTTAATCTTCCCTCTGAAATTTCACAAGCCAGGCCTCCATCTTCTGCACAGTTCTCAACATTATCTTCCAAGCTCCTACAGAAGCTCTTAACATCCCAATAGCTCTTCTAGCTCAAAATACCAAAGTCCTTCCACAGTCCTCCCCAAAACATGGTCAAATCGTCACAGGAATAGCCCACTTCTGGTACCAATTTGTCTTAGTCAGGGTTCCTATTCCTGTGCAAATATCATGACCAAAAAATAAGTTGGGGAGGAAAGGGTTCTTTCAGCTTGCTTCCATGCTGCTGTTCATCACCAAAGGAAGTCAGGACTGGAACTCAAGCAGTCAGGAAGCAGGAGCTGATGCAGAGGCCATGGAGGGATGTTTCTTACTTGCTTGCTTCCCCTGGCTTGCTCGACTTGCTCTCTTATAGAACCAAAGATCACCAGCCCAGGGACAGCACCACCCACAATGGGCTGAGTCCTCCCCCCTTGACCACTAGTTGAGAAAATGCCTTACAGCTGGGTCTCATGAAGGCATTTCCACAACTCAGGCTCCTTTTTTGTGATAACTCCAGCTTGTGTCAAGTTGACACACAAAACTAGCCAGTACAACATGTATCATACTATACATGGCAATGCAGATAATAATATAAATGATAATAAAACAATGTGATGAAGAAAAATAATGTTCTAGGGAATGTGTGGGGCAGAATGGGTGGGGTTGGGGAGAGTGGGGTGAAGTAAAGCAGGGCAGAGCAATGGGGTGGAATGGGTAGGGCAGGGTAGGGAGATGGGGTGGGGTTGAATGGATGGGTGGAGTGGGGCACAGCAGAGCAGAGTCGGGTAGGGTGGGTAGAATGGGGCGGGACAGGGTAAGTAGGGTGGGTTGGTTGAGGTGGGTGTCAACTATGCTAGGGAAACCAATTTAGATCCGGGTTAACCAGAATATAAATGTTTAGAATTAGAGATCTACAAAATATTTAATCAGGAATTTGAGTCTCATCTTGACAGCATCTTTACCTTTAGACAACCTGGAATGATTTTTACCAAAACTTCCACACAAGAGGTGACAAGGGAACCTATTCAAAATGTAGGTGTGGTGGCTTTTTCTGATGCTGGGCACAGGACAATATTCTATAAATCAGTCTGCTATCTCAGATTTCGAAGTGTGATGTGTCACAGAGAGGCATCTGTGTTAGGTACCTGATCAAGAGCATGTGTCTCCACCTACTGTGGCAGCATCAACAGAACATTGAAGCAAAATGCCTGCATCTCCCACTATATCCCTCTACATTTCCCCAAAGATTAGGGGAAACGAATGGCTTTTTAACTTATTTTGCTTTAGAGTTTTTAAACTCATTTTTACTAGCTGTTGCTAGCAAAATCAAACATACAACTACTGAACCACCACAGGTTTCTGTGGCCATTGTATTTTCCTCTATCTTTAGTGTGTAAACATTATTTCTACCAATTTTCATATTTCTATCCCAATCTAAGTGTTAGGGATAATTTATACTGGTGATTTCCTTGGAACAGGGAAGGCCTAAGGGATAGGAATGAGGTTCCATTGGTAAAATGCTTATATAACATGCACGAAACTCTGGGTTTATCCCACAGCTGAGGGGCGCATGCCTGTAATCCAAGATTAGAGTGTAAAGGCGATGGGGTCAAACCTTTTAGGATTCAGGGTCATCTTTGGCTGCACAGCTAATTTGGGGCTAGCCTGAGATATATGATACCATGTCAAAAGGGAAGGAAGGAAGGAAGGAAGGGAGGGAGGGAGGGAGGGAGGGAGGGAGGGAGGGAGGGAGGAAGGAGACAGAGGAGAAAAGGAGGAGGAACAAAGAAGGGAGAGAGAGATGGAGGGAGGCAGGGAGGGAGGATAAGACCTGAGACATTAGTGAAGCGCACCCTTAGATTAATCTGTAAAGGCATTTTTTGAGGGGATTGACCATCCCACAAGATGGGGTTACTGAATAAAATAGAAAAGGTGAAAACCAGCTGAACTTCAGTACTCATCGCTCTACACTCTAACTGCTGACATACTGTAGCCTGCCACCCTAGGCCCCTGTCGCCATGCCATCTTTGTTGTATACTCTCAAACCCTGAGCCAAAATAACTCCTCCCTTAAATTGCTTTTACTGGGTAGTCTGTATTTTTAAAAGATCTTGTTTTTTAATTGTCTTAAATGTATTTATTTTATTATTTTATGTGCACGAATGTTTTCTCTGTGTGTCTGTCTGTGCACTACATGCATACCTGGTGTCTGAGGAAGTGTCAGAAGAGGGCATCAGATCCACTGGTGCTGAAGCGATAGATGGTGGTCAGCTGTCATGTGGATGCTGGGAATTGAACTCAGGTCCTTGGCAAGAGCAACATGTATTCTTAACCACTGAGTCAGTTCTCCAGCCCCAAACCCTGTCTTCCCAAGGAGAATAGTAAGAAACGTACCAAGTCCAGTCACAATGTTGGAGGTGGAAATGTAATATTAATGTGACATGAAAAGAAAAATATAAATCATAAATCAGATCCACATATAAAAAGAACCTGAGACTTAATTTCTTGCTGGATAAACTTAGGTAATAGTAAGAGTTCTGCACTGGGACCCTTTGCCTTAGTTTTGTTTCCTTTCCTCCATTATACCTCTCTATCTCCCTTCCCCTCCCTCCTCCCCTCTCTTTTCCTTTCCCCCTTTCCCTCCCCTCCCCTGCCCACCCTTCTCTCTCCCAACATCTACAGGTAACCACATCTGATAATGATGGCACATTCCAGCAGACCCCAGTACATCCCCAGTGAATGGCACTGTTCAGCTTGCTTCCATAACACCTCCCTACACAAATGACATAGTTACTCAGTTGGGGCTGGAAATCTTTCAGAAACTTCCTATGTAAATGAAAGCAATATATGACTTAGGGCAAATCACAAGAGGGGATATAACTGGAACTAGAACCCTTGTTCCCTGTTGCCAATCTTAGCCAGCTTCAGACATTTTATACCTTGCAGCCTTTCTCTGAGCACTCAGGACAAACTTATCTGCAAGTGTGATGATTTGTATATGCTTGGCCCAGGGACTGGCACTATTAGAAGGTGTGGCCTTGTTGATGTAGATGTGTCACTGTGGGCGTGGGCTTTAAGATCCTCTCTCTAGCTGCCTGGAAGTGAGTATTCTGCGAGCAGCCTTCAGATGAAGATGTAAAACTCTCAGCTCCTCCTGCACCATGCCTGCCTGGATGCGGCCATGCTCCTGCCTTGATGATAATGGACTGAACCTCTGAACCTGTAAGCCAACCCAATTAAATGTTGGCCTTTATAAGACTTGCCTTGGTCATGGTGTCTCTTCACAGCAGTGAAACCCTAACTAGGACACCAAGACTAATAACCAAGGATATAGTAACAGATGAGAGATTGAGTTTGTGGCAAATATAGATTTTTTTTTCTGCAAATGAACAAAAATTGCCAGAAGCACTGGCTATTATATAACTAATATGTTATTTAAATATATTCAGCTTTCTTACAAAATGTGTCATAATACAAAAGAGGAACATCAACACTGTGGTGGATTTAACAGGTAATAGCATCATGAGTGTTGAGTAATAGAGCCAAAGAAAGTAACAAATTCTATGAGAATCAAAGCTCTAGAAGCAAATTGGAATGTGGCACCATGCTTTGGATAATTGACTCATTCCAAAATAAATCCCTTGTAGGATGAGGTTTTATATAGAATCCATCTGGTGTTTATATCCACAATGGCCCTTTCTTTTATATTAATTCACATGTGTGTTTAAATTGCTATACAATACAAATAGGATCTATCGAGGGAACATATTATACATTCCCGCTGTGCATCTCAGAAGGGTAAACACCAGGAAGCAGTTGTTAACACAGAGAGCAGCAGATTCGAATGGCATTTGACTCTACACTAATGCAGTTATAGGCAAAAGTTGTTAAGACAAAGATTGCCTAGTAGATGCTTACCATTGACTGTCAACGTGACGCAGTCTCGAATCACCTAGATGCCAAACTTCTCAGCAACACCAAGGTTGGGTTAACTGAGGTAATCAGATGGTGATACTCACAGAAATGTGGATGGTGGCCTTCCCTTAGGACAAGGTGGGGTCCTGTACTAATTCTAAAGGAGAACAAAGCTTGTTGAATACTGGCACCCCCACCCTCTGCCCCTCCACTGTGAACAAATGTGACCAGCTGCCTCACACTTCTGCCACTGTGACTTCCCAGAAATAATGGCATACACTCTCAAACAGGAAGCAGTTATATTTTTTCAAAGCAAAGAAAGATGTATTCAGTGTGACCCATTGAAAGAACAGTGAGATGCAGTGACCCCCCAATCCACTGTGCAGGTCCTACCAGGAGGTTTATTCTTACAGAGGGCACAGGTGTGCGTAGCTAAGCAGTGCTGGTCAAGTGTGCTCCCGTCCATCACTGACCGTCCTCTCAGCTCCAGTCTGCTGCACACAGTAGTCTAACATGTTATCAGAACCATGTGACATCTCTCTAGGGGACAAGTTCCCTCTAGCTGTCTCTAACCTTCTTTTCCCAGTGTGAGACTCCTGATGGCCAAAATCTGATGGCCAAAAGAAAGGATATATGTGCCTCTTTGGGGATGTCTTCATTCCAAGCAGTTATATTTAATTGGCTTTTGTAAGATTTTTTCAACAGCATTAAGAAAAGTAACCAATAAACCTATAAAAGACAAGTTCAGAATGTTATCATTTTTCCTTCATTGTGAGATAATACGTGGTCTTCATAAACTAAAGCATCAGTAAGAAATGATGGTCCCTGTGTCTAGATCACAGGTACCACACTTTAAGTCATCTCATAACACAAACGCAAGCAAGCAAAGAGTAAATGTATTCGGGAAGACGGGAGTGTTGAGTGTGCATGTACACAGAACCAATCAGTACTTCAGCAGTGTGCCCTCTACCCAAGATCTGCTGTGTGTGATGAGTAATCTTGTTCAGGCCCCTGAGGCATGACCACACATGCACTTGTATTCCAGAAACAAAAGAGAACTGCATTGCAACCTCAAAGATCATGGGTTGTGCCACTGAAAACTGCTGCAGAGAAGAAGCACGAGTGCACATTGAAAGGACTCGGCTAAGAGAGAAGAAAGACAAAGCCACCACTTAGCGCCTTCACAGACAGCATGGATGACACACCTTTCAGGGTACAGAGCCACAACCTGGTCCCAATATTGCCTAAAGTAAAACCTCAATGCATAATTACTCTCTCATCAAAGTATTTACTGCCAGGCATATTGATGCACACTCCTGATCCCAGTCCTCAGGAGAAACAAGAGTTTAAGTCTTCACAGTTATACAGCAAGAACCTTTCTCAAAGCACAGAGGGATGAAGATATAGCTCAGATATAGGTAGAGTGGTCCCTAGTATCCATATGGCCCTCCGTTAGATCTGTAGCATCTCAACAACAACAGCAACAACAACAACAACAAAGGCACTTTGTATATTTTTAAAAGAAACAACCTAGATATAGAACAAAAGAACATAATTGGACAAAACTGTGAATACACATGACAGAAAATTTGACCAGACATTTTTTACCTTGACATACCAAATTATTTATTGTTTGTTTGGTTGTTTGTTGAAAATAGATTATTTTTCAAACAGTATATCTTGACTACAGTTTCCCCTCCCTCCACTCCTCCCAGGTTCTTCCCACCTCCTCTCCATCCCTCTTTTTCTGTCTTTCATTAGAAAAGACACAGGCTTCTGAGATCTAATATAACACCAAAATAATATATAATAAGATGCAACATAAATTTTGTATCAGTGGTGGACACTGCAACCCAACAGGAGGAAGAGTTTTAAGAGCAGGCACAGGAGTCAGAGATCCACTCATTCTCACAGTCAGGAATCCCATAAAAATGCTAAACTAATAGCTATAACATATATGCAGAGGACCTAGTGAAGACCGGGCTAGGTCCTATGCTTGCTGCTTCAGGCTCTGTGAACTAATATGCACCCCACTTAGTTGATGCAGAGGACCAGGTTCTCCTGGTGTTCTCTATCCCCTTTGAATTTTACACTCTTCCTGCCTCCTCTTCCATGAGATTCCCTGAGCTCTGAGAAGAGGAATTTGATGGAGATCTCCAGTTTAGACTCTCTCTCCACAAAATTTGACCAGACTTTTTAAACCATACATTTCTTGTGATCTTAAATTTTTAAAGCAGGGTGTGTGTGTGTGTGTGTGTGTGTGTGTGTGTGTGTGTGTGTGTGTGTAAGATTAATAATCATCATCACTCAAATAAAGGGGTTGAAAGCAGGCCAGTGACTACTCTTTGGGCAGAAAGTCTGAGGAAGCAACCAGCGTTATCTCCATCGATCCACTCTATCCACAAACAAGATTATTTTTAAATTTCTGTTACGTTGCTAGTAGATTTTGGCCTTCATCTTGTTGCCTGAGAGTTGCAACATGCCTTCCACAGCTCTGAGTCTTACACACTCACATGGTTATGTTCAAACAAGGAAGCCAGTTAGATGTCACCAAAAAGGGCTTCCTCCTAAAACCAATTCTTTTTAATGAGAAACAAAATCTTGCAAGAACCCTCAGTAGATGTCTATATGTGGTGGACCAGCAATGAGATCACATACATAAACATGGGAAGAATATCCCATAACTCATAGATGTTTTAAACTAATCTGAGTTTATTATGCAAGAGTGAGCATTCTGCCATTTAGAATATGTTTTAAGGGACAGGAGATGTGACTCTAGAGAAGGGACTAGCAGGACCCAGGTACTATGAAGGAGGAAGAGTCACAGAGGAGGGCTTTTGACTATTAGAAGAAATATGGAAGATACACTGACACATACATAGGTGATGGGGAGATAACACCAAGAATGGTTGAAAAAACAAAACAGGGAATCATATTTTTATATCTACCTAGAATTACATATAGTGTTTATATATGTTTATATATATTTAAATGAAATTACAACTATAGTTATATTAATAGTCTATGCAGCACAAACCCCAGTAATTAGGAATGAAAAACCTCCTCCCAAGCCACAGGTCAGGAGAGTCCAAAAAATTCCTCCCTGCAAACAAAATAGACTACTGTAGTTGCCTTTGGTTGCCTCCCAAAACTGGAAAATAAATCCCTCTTTCTGAAGACACCACACTCTTTGGATACAGGGTTTGGAGGAATCTAGCTGCACCTTACCTGAAAGCCTCCTTCTTGAGGACCAGCTCTCATAGCTGGCAAGAGAAAAATACCAATCAGTAGTTGTAATGGTTTGTATATACTTGGCCCAGAGACTGGCACTATTAGGAGGTGTGACCTTGTTATAGTAGGTGTGTCACTGTGGGTGTGGACTTAAGACTTTCATCCTAGCTTTCTGGAAGTCAGTCTTCAGATGAAGATGTAGAACTCTTAGCTAGGACTGCATCATGCCTGCCTGGATGCTGCCATGTTCTCACCTTGATGATGAGCTGAACCTCTGACCCTGTAAGCTAGCCCTAATCAAATGTTGTCATTTATAAGACTTTACAAGACTTATAAGTCTTGGTCATGGTGTCTGCTCATAGCAGTGAATCCCTAAACAAGACAGTGATCCTACCCAACTGTGATGCCTACAAAACTCAAAGATGGCCAGCATAGCAAGATGATCCAGAGCAACAGAAACACCACTTATATATCGGGGGGTAATAAGCAGCTGTCTAATTGAACTGAAGACCTATTTCATAGTAGGGAATTCATGCCTGCTATTGTAAAGCTGCTCTGATTACCCATGACTGATGAGGTCATGTAATCTAGAGAACCTACTAGTGCCATTTCTAAGCCAGTATAATGTTTAATTGCCCTGTAAATACTCAACTTTCTACCCATAAATAAGTGTATCTCTCACTCCATAGCAAAGAAGCTTCTTCTTCCTGACGATTATAAAAAGCCAGAACTGGCTGTAATTCAGAGAACCGTGTGGTGCCCAGCCCCCACTGGTCCATATACAACAAAATCCTTACACCTGAGGCTCAAGGAACATCGAAGAAGATGAGGACAGAATGATAGTCAGGTTATCTGCTGCTGTAAGATATGCCTTTATGGGAGAGAGAGACCCAAACGCCTGGTCAGGTGGGCACTCCTGAGGCTGCAGAGCGGAAGAGACCAACACTGCTCACCCCTGCCCACATCCCTGGCCCAAGAGGAAACTGTATAAGGCCTCTGGGCTCCCGTGGGGGAGGGCCCAGGAGCGGCAGGACACCTGCCTGAGACACCGCCGGAACCTGAAAGAAACAGACCGGATAAACAGTTCTCTGCACCCAAATCCCGTGGGAGGGAGAGCTAAACCTTCAGAGAGGCAGACAAGCCTGGGAAACCAGAAGAGACTGCTCCCTGCACACACATCTCGGACGCCAGAGGAAAAAGCCTAAGACCATCTGGAACCCTGGTGCACTGAAGCTCCCGGAAGGGGCAGCACAGGTCTTCCTGGTTGCTGCCGCTGCAGAGAGCCCCTGGGCAGCACCCCACGAGTGAACCTGAGCCTCGGGACCACAGGTAAGACCAAATTTTCTGCTGCAAGAAAGCTGCCGGGTGAACTCAAGACACAGGCCCACAGGAACAGCTGAAGACCTGTAGAGAGGAAAAACTACACGCCCGAAAGCAGAACACACTGTCCCCATAACTGACTGAAAGAGAGGAAAACAGGTCTACAGCACTGACACACAGGCTTATAGGACAGTCTAGCCACTGTCAGAAATAGCAGAACAAAGTAACACTAGAGATAATCTGATGGCAAGAGGCAAGCGCAGGAACCCAAGCAACAGAAACCAAGACTACATGCCATCATCGGAGCCCAATTCTCCCACCAAAACAAACATGGAATATCCAAACACACCAGAAAAGCAAGATCTAGTTTCAAAATCATATTTGATCATGATGCTGGAGGACTTCAAGAAAGACATGAACACACTTAGGGAAACACAGGAAAACATTAATAAACAAGTAGAAGCCTACAGAGAGGAATCGCAAAAATCCCTGAAAGAATTCCAGGAAAACACAATCAAACAGTTGAAGGAATTAAAAATGGAAATAGAAGCAATCAAGAAAGAACACATGGAAACAACCCTGGATATAGAAAACCAAAAGAAGAGACAAGGAGCTGTAGATACAAGCTTCACCAACAGAATACAAGAGATGGAAGAGAGAATCTCAGGAGCAGAAGATTCCATAGAAATCATTGACTCAACTGTCAAAGATAATGTAAAGCGGAAAAAGCTACTGGTCCAAAACATACAGGAAATCCAGGACTCAATGAGAAGATCAAACCTAAGGATAATAGGTATAGAAGAGAGCAAAGACTCCCAGCTCAAAGGACCAGTAAATATCTTCAACAAAATCATAGAAGAAAACTTCCCTAACCTAAAAAAAGAGATACCCATAGGCATACAAGAAGCCTACAGAACTCCAAATAGATTGGACCAGAAAAGAAACACCTCCCGTCACATAATTGTCAAAACACCAAACGCACAAAATAAAGAAAGAATATTAAAAGCAGTAAGGGAAAAAGGTCAAGTAACATATAAAGGCAGACCTATCAGAATCACACCAGACTTCTCGCCAGAAACTATGAAGGCCAGAAGATCCTGGACTGATGTCATACAGACCCTAAGAGAACACAAATGCCAGCCCAGGTTACTGTATCCAGCAAAACTCTCAATTAACATTGATGGAGAAACCAAGATATTCCATGACAAAACCAAATTTACACAATATCTTTCTACAAATCCAGCACTACAAAGGATAATAAATGGTAAAGCCCAACATAAGGAGGCAAGCTATACCCTAGAAGAAGCAAGAAACTAATCGTCTTGGCAACAAAACAAAGAGAATGAAAGCACACAAACATAACCTCACATCCAAATATGAATATAAATGGAAACAATAATCACTATTCCTTAATATCTCTCAATATCAATGGCCTCAACTCCCCAATAAAAAGACATAGATTAACAAACTGGATACGCAACGAGGACCCTGCATTCTGCTGCCTACAGGAAACACACCTCAGAGACAAACACAGACACTACCTCAGAGTGAAAGGCTGGAAAACAACTTTCCAAGCAAATGGTCAGAAGAAGCAAGCTGGAATAGCCATTCTAATATCAAATAAAATCAATTTCCAACTAAAAGTCATCAAAAAAGATAAGGAAGGACACTTCATATTCATCAAAGGAAAAATCCACCAAGATGAACTCTCAATCCTAAATATCTATGCCCCAAATACAAGGGCACCTACATACGTAAAAGAAACCTTAATAAAGCTCAAAACACACATTGTACCTCACACAATAATAGTGGGAGATTTCAACACCCCACTCTCATCAATGGACAGATCATGGAAACAGAAATTAAACAGAGATGTAGACAGACTAAGAGAAGTCATGAGCCAAATGGACTTAACGGATATTTATAGAACATTCTATCCTAAAGCAAAAGGATATACCTTCTTCTCAGCTCCTCATGGTACTTTCTCCAAAATTGACCATATAATTGGTCAAAAAACGGGCCTCAACAGGTACAGAAAGATAGAAATAATCCCATGCATGCTATCGGACCACCACGGCCTAAAAGTGGTCTTCAATAACAATAAGGGAAGAATGCCCACATATACGTGGAAATTGAACAATGCTCTACTCAATGATAAACTGGTCAAGGAAGAAATAAAGAAAGAAATTAAAAACTTTTTAGAATTTAATGAAAATGAAGATACAACATACTCAAACTTATGGGACACAATGAAAGCTGTGCTAAGAGGAAAACTCATAGCGCTGAGTGCCTGCAGAAAGAAACAGGAAAGAGCATATGTCAGCAGCTTGACAGCACACCTAAAAGCTCTAGAACAAAAAGAAGCAAATACACCCAGGAGGAGTAGAAGGCAGGAAATAATCAAACTCAGAGCTGAAATCAACCAAGTAGAAACAAAAAGGACCATAGAAAGAATCAACAGAAACAAAAGTTGGTTCTTTGAGAAAATCAACAAGATAGATAAACCCTTAGCCAGACTAACGAGAGGACACAGAGAGTGCGTCCAAATTAACAAAATCAGAAATGAAAAGGGAGACATAACTACAGATTCAGAGGAAATTCAAAAAATCATCAGATCTTACTATAAAAACCTATATTCAACAAAATTTGAAAATCTTCAGGAAATGGACAATTTCCTAGAGAAATACCAGGTATCGAAGTTAAATCAGGAACAGATAAACCAGTTAAACAACCCCATAACTCCTAAGGAAATAGAAGCAGTCATTAAAGGTCTCCCAACCAAAAAGAGCCCAGGTCCAGACGGGTTTAGTGCAGAATTCTATCAAACCTTCATAGAAGACCTCATACCAATATTATCCAAACTATTCCACAAAATTGAAACAGATGGAGCCCTACGGAATTCCTTCTACGAAGCCACAATTACTCTTATACCTAAACCACACAAAGACACAACAAAGAAAGAGAACTTCAGACCAATTTCCCTTATGAATATCGACGCAAAAATACTCAACAAAGTTCTGGCAAACCAAATCCAAGAGCACATCAAAACAATCATCCACCATGACCAAGTAGGCTTCATCCCAGGCATGCAGGGATGGTTTAATATACGGAAAACCATCAACGTGATCCATCATATAAACAAACTGAAAGAACAAAACCACATGATCATTTCATTAGACACTGAGAAAGCATTTGACAAAATTCAACACCCCTTCATGATAAAGGTCCTGGAAAGAATAGGAATTCAAGGCCCATACCTGAACATAGTAAAAGCCATATACAGCAAACCAGTTGCTAACATTAAACTAAATGGAGAGAAACTTGAAGCAATCCCACTAAAATCAGGGACTAGACAAGGCTGCCCACTCTCTCCCTACTTATTCAATATAGTTCTTGAAGTTCTAGCCAGAGCAATCAGACAACAAAAGGAGGTCAAGGGGATACAGATCGGAAAAGAAGAGGTCAAAATATCACTATTTGCAGATGACATGATAGTATATTTAAGTGATCCCAAAAGTTCCACCAGAGAACTACTAAAGCTGATAAACAACTTCAGCAAAGTGGCTGGGTATAAAATTAACTCAAATAAATCAGTTGCCTTCCTCTATACAAAAGAGAAACAAGCCGAGAAAGAAATTAGGGAAATGACACCCTTCATAATAGACCCAAATAATATAAAGTACCTCGGTGTGACTTTAACCAAGCAAGTAAAAGATCTGTACAATAAGAACTTCAAGACACTGAGGAAAGAAATTGAAGAAGACCTCAGAAGATGGAAAGATCTCCCATGCTCATGGATTGGCAGGATTAATATAGTAAAAATGGACATTTTACCAAAAGCAATCCTAGATTCAATGCAATCCCCATCAAAATACCAATCCAATTCTTCAAAGAGTTAGACAGAACAATTTGCAAATTCATCTGGAATAACAAAAAACCCAGGATAGCTAAAGCTATCCTCAACAATAAAAGGACTTCAGGGGGAATCACTATCCCTGAACTCAAGCAGTATTACAGAGCAATAGTGATAAAAACTGCATGGTATTGGTACAGAGACAGACAGATAGACCAATGGAATAGAATTGAAGACCCAGAAATGAACCCACACACCTATGGTCACTTGATTTTTGACAAAGGAGCCAAAACCATCCAATGGAAAAAAGATAGCATTTTCAGCAAATGGTGCTGGTTCAACTGGAGGGCAACATGTAGAAGAATGCAGATCGATCCATGCTTATCACCCTGTACAAAGCTTAAGTCCAAGTGGATCAAGGACCTCCACATCAAACCAGACACACTCAAACCAACAGAAGAAAAACTAGGGAAGCATCTGGAACACATGGGCACTGGAAAAAATTTCCTAAACAAAACACCAATGGCTTATGCTCTAAGATCAAGAATCGACAAATGGGATCTCATAAAACTGCAAAGCTTCTGTAAGGCAAAGGACACTGTGGTTAGGACAAAACGGCAACCAACAGATTGGGAAAAGATCTTTACCAATCCTACAACAGATAGAGGCCTTATATCCAAAATATACAAAGAACTCAAGAAGTTAGACCGCAGGGAAACAAATAACCCTATTAAAAAATGGGGTTCAGAGCTAAACAAAGAATTCACAGCTGAGGAATGCCGAATGGCTGAGAAACACCTAAAGAAATGTTCAACATCTTTAGTCATAAGGGAAATGCAAATCAAAACAACCCTGAGATTTCACCTCACACCAGTGTGATTGGCTAAGATCAAAAACTCAGGTGACAGCAGATGCTGGCGTGGATGTGGAGAAAGAGGAACACTCCTCCATTGTTGGTGGGATTGCAGACTGGTAAAACCATTCTGGAAATCAGTCTGGAGGTTCCTCAGAAAATTGGACATTGAACTGCCTGAGGATCCAGCTATACCTCTCTTGGGCATATACCCAAAAGATGCCTCAACATATAAAAGAGACACATCCTCCACTATGTTCATCGCAGCCTTATTTATAATAGCCAGAAAATGTAAAGAACCCAGATGCCCTTCAACAGAGGAATGGATACAGAAAATGTGGTACATCTACACAATGGAATATTACTCAGCTATCAAAAACAACGAGTTTATGAAATTCGTAGGCAAATGGTTGGAACTGGAAAATATCATCCTGAGTGAGCTAACCCAATCACAGAAAGACATACATAGTATGCACTCATTGATAAGTGGCTATTAGCCCAAATGCTTGAATTACCCTAGATCCCTAAAACAAATGAAACTCAAGACAGATGATCAAAATGTGAATGCTTTACTGAGTTCTAGGACAATGAGGGCTACACAGTAAGAGGAAGAACCCACTGCAGTGCAGGACAGGAGGATTCGGTATATTTAAGTGCCCAAGAGCCTGCCCGCTCAGTTTGAAGGGCAGTCCTGGATTAGGTGGTCCATGTGCTCCGAGTCCCAGCCTTCCTCCTTCAAGATAGGAGGAAGGGACAGGTTCTCTTTTCTTTGTGAAGGGCAGGGCGCCCTGCAATGGGTTCGCCCAGAGAGAGGGAAGCAGGGACAGACTCACCCAGAAGCTCACGGGCAAGCTACCGTGCAACATGCAGCACAGGAGAAACGAGACCTTGCCTCAAAACAGTGAGAGAGAGAGCCAACTCCAGAAGGGTTTTGTCTGCTCTGTACACACATTGGCAAACATGTAGGCATATTCAAACCATACACTCTTATATACAATGATAAATAAATACACTTAAAATACAAAAAAAAAAAATGTGAATGCTTCACTCCTTCTTTAAATGAGGAAAAAGAATACCCTTGGCAGGGAAGGGAGAGGCAAAGATTAAAACAGAGACTGAAGGAACACCCATTCAGAGCCTGCCCCACATTTGGCCCATACATATACAGCCACCCAATTAGACAAGATGGATGAAGCAAAGAAGTGCAGACCGACAGGAGCCGGATGTAGATCGCTCCTGAGAGACACAGCCTGAATACAGCAAATACAGAGGCGAATGCCAGCAGCAAACCACTGAACTGAGAATAGGTCCCCTATTGAAGGAATCAGAGAAAGAACTGGAAGAGCTTGAAGGGGCTCGAGACCCCAAAAGTACAACAATGCCAAGCAACCAGAGCTTCCAGGGACTAAGCCACTACCTAAAGACTATACATGGACTGACCCTGGACTCTGACCCCATAGGTAGCAATGAATATCCTAGTAAGAGCACCAGTGGAAGGGGAAGCCCTGGGTCCTGCTAAGACTGAACCCCCAGTGAACTAGTCTATGGGGGGAGGGCGGCAATGGGGGGAGGGTTGGGAGGGGAACACCCATAAGGAAGGGGAGGGGGGAGGGGGATGTTTGCTCGGAAACCGGGAAAGGGAATAACACTTGAAATGTATATAAGAAATACTCAAGATAATAAAAAATAAAAAAAATGGAAAAAAAAAAGTAAAAAAAAAAAAGATATGCCTTTATGTAGAATAGGAAACTTCATCCATGCAATCCCAGCAGTGTGGTAGCCTAAATAAGAGCTGAACAACAACACCAGCAGTTAACATGCCAGTGCCACTGGGGGAAACTTCACAAGGCTCTACCCTTAGGTAAGGAACAATAGAGATAACATGTGAAAGTAGAAGGGTTGGAGTTAGAGGAAGGGAACATAGAAGATGAAGGTGACCAAAGTATAGCTGATTCATGCCTGACATGCCACAACAAACCCATTGATTTGTACAATCAATAAATGCAAATAAATGTGGTTTACTTTACAGGGAAAAGGGGAAGTGACACTGTAGGGGAAATCTACTCCCTTTCCTTTATGAATGGGATATCAATCTGATTTCTAAATGTCTTTATACCAGTAGAGCAATGCTGCCCTCACCCTTGATTAGAAAGCTGCTTGCATAGGTGATTTTTAATGCCAGGACTCACAACTAGTCAATGTGCAGGGAATAAGTGACTGTTGAATGCTTAGTCCCAAAGAGGACATGTATGTTAGCCCCTCCAGGCTGAGAGAACATTATGGAAGAGGAAGTGGGAAGAACGAACAGGCTTGTGGTCAAATGTTTGTCTTTGTACATATATTTCCAAATTCTCTACAATGGATACACAGTGTTTAATAATAACTAAAGCAGCTATTGTAAATCTCCAAAGAATTTCTTTAACTCAAAGACAAATGCATGGATTAGCTGACCCAAGATATATTTCATCAAGGGTTATAAAAAATATAATCCAATAAATATGGAAGAGCTTATTGTGACCATGCTGCTGTTTTGACCTCAAATCAAAATGACTTACTCAATATAATTTAGGCTATAGCTATGATGGGAAATATTTAACTTAAGGAACAATAAAAAGAGCAGAATAAATCAAGTCTAAGCACAGTCAAGCAAAACTAATATTTACACCAACAAAACGCCCCCATCGTGTAGTTGAATTTTTTTCTTGGACAGTTGGTCTTGTATGTTTGTTCGTGTGTGTGTGTGTGTGTGTGTGTGTGTGTGTGTGTGTTTGATGTCTCTGAGTTCCACATCACCCAGGTAATATGGCCAATTTTTAAATCTCATAAATATTTTAAATAGCATAGAGGAACAATGGGGGAAAAAGTTAGGAACAGAACTTTATAACAGTTTTAAAGTCAGGATGTTGTGTTTCGACCCAGCCATCTTCCCAGCCCTTAAATTAATTGACTTGATATGTTCAAGAACAAGCGGAAGCTATAGACAACTATGGGCTCATTTTGAAAGGATTTGTTTAGGTTTCTCATAGAGTAAACTGAGAATGATGGGGATTGGAGTAGTAGCTTAGAGAACAAGAGCACTTTCTAATCTTGCAGATGATCTAGGTTCAGTTTCCAGCAAGCACACGGTGCCTCATAACCATCCATAATTCCAGAGAATCCGACTGTCTTTTTACTTTGGCAGGCACCAGGCACAAACATAGTTGCAACACATACACGCAGGCAGTACGTTCCTATGTGTTTTTTTTTTATTGGAATAATGCGTACCCTGTTTCCCAAGAAGAGACTAAGTACTGTTAATCGGTGGTAGAACATGTCCTCTACAGAGCAAGTTGCAAGCCCTATCAAAATTCCAACTGGCATCTTCACAGAACTAGAAAAGAATTCAAAAATGCATATAAAAGCACCAAAAAAGTGGTTTTTAGCTAATTCATCTTGAGCAAAGGGAACACAGCAGGAGACTAATCATCCTTGAAATGCAAAGCAAAACTAAATGAGATATCACAGAACCCTGGTCCTGACTCTGTCAAAGAGACAAGATAACACATGCTGGTGAGTGGGAGGTGAATTTATAGTCATTGTAGAAGATAGTATGCAAGCAAGCTTCTCTGAAAAAAAATGAAAATTAGCCTACCATGTATGTTCATACGGTATATGTATGTGCACTGTATGTGTGTGTGTGTGTGTGTGTATGTGTGTGTGTGTCTGATGTCTCTCAGTTCCACATCTCCCAGGTAATATGGCCAATTTTTAAATCTCATAAATATTTTATATAGCATAGAGGAAAGCAATTCAAATATTGGGTATAAAAGTAAGAGAGAGGTAGAGGCACAGAAAGAAGAGGGACACAGAGAGAGACAGAGAGATAGGAAGAGAGAGAGGGGGGAACAAAGGGAGACAGAGACAAAGAGAGACTTAGTTCAGAAAAAAAAATAGCTACGGTTCAACATTTACTGCAGCTCTACTTCACTATATGTCTTAATTAGTTTTTCCACTGCTGTCATAAAACACAGTGAACACAGGTAGCTTGGGGAAGTGGGACTTGGTTTCCCTCATGTATCCCAGTCACAGTCCTTCATGAAGGAAAGTCAGCCCAAGAACTCAGGACAGTAACCTGGAAGTGGGAACTGAAGCACTACTTACTGGCTTGCTCTTCATGGTTTGCTTATCCTGCTTTCTAACAGTACCCAAGACCACCAGCCCCAGAGATGGCACCACCCAGAGTGAGCTGAGATCTCCCACATCAATTATTAATCAAGAAAATGCTCCTCAAGCATGCCCATAGGACAGTCCGTTAAAGGCATTTAACCAACTGAAGTTCCTTCTTTCAAAGTGACTGTAGCTAGTGTCGAGTTGACTTAAAACTAACCAGCATAGTACTTCTAATAACCAAGAAATAAAAACAGCATCAATGCCCATTAAAGGGATGAGCATGTTTTTAAAAATGCAGTACATATGCACAATGGAAGATTAATTGGCTGCAAAAAGAAAGAAATGCTGTTGTTTGCATCCACATGGATGGATTTGGAAAACATTATGGTAAGTGAAATAAGCCAGACACTAGAGACAAATAATATGTGGTCTCACTTATATGTGGTGTTGTAAAAAGTTGATTTCATGGGACTTGTGAGAAGAATGATAGTTCTCGAAGGCAGGAAAGGGTAAATAGAGGACTGTGCTATGGAAAGGTTGGCAATGAATGCTAAGCTATGGTTTGCAAAGAACGTGAAATTGCGATGTGCTATGGAGCATTAAGATAAATGTGGATCCACATTAGAAACTGCACCTTATAAACTAGAGAAGAGCTTCTGGTTTCTCCCTGCACCCAAAGCTAAACCAGTCCCAGAGCTCTCTGTACCCAAATCCCGTGGGGGAGAGAGCTGGACTCTCAGAAGTGTGGACGATCCTGAAAACTCAGAGGAGACAACTACTTCTGTTCACACTCCTGGCCCAAGAGGAACCTGCCCAGTACCCTCTGGATATGGGAACCTACGAGCAGTCAGGGGCAGGACCCTTCTGGTTTCTGACTGAGCCCGGAGCTGAAAGCCAGTCACCAGGAGCACTGACACACCTGAGAGAAGAGGTAAGAACAACTCTTCTGCTCCAAGCAACTTGTCTGGAAGCCTCAGGAGATACAAAGACATGAGCAGTCTGGGACAGGACCTTTCTGGTTTCTGCCTGCCCCCTGAACTGAACCTGTCCCACAGCTCTCTGTACCCAAATCCCGTGTGGTAGAGAGCTGAACTCTCAGAAGTGCAGACAATCCTGAGAGCTCAGGGGAGTATGCCACTTCTGCTCACATTCCTGGCCCAAGGGGAACATACCTAGTACCCTCTGGATATGGAAGCCTAGGAGCAGTCAGGGGCAGGACCCTTGTGGTTTCTGCCTGAGCCCAGAGCTGAAAGCCAGGCACCAAGAGCGCTGACACACCTGAAAGCAAAGGTAAGACCAACTCTTCTGCTGCAAGTGACCTGCCTAGAGGGTTCATGACACACAAACCCAGGAGCAGCTCTCTGTTCCCAGATCCAGTGGAAAGAAAACAGGTCTACAGTAGCGTTGACACACAGCTTACAGGAGCGTAAAGCCACTGTCAGAAACAACAAGACAAGCTAACGCCAGAGAAAACCTGGTGGCAAGAGGCAAGTGCAGGAACGTAAGCAACAGAAACCAAGTCTACTTGGCATCATCAGAGCCCAGTTCTCCCACCAAAGCAAATACTGGATATCCAAACACACAGCAAAAGAAAGACTGGGATTTCAAATCACATCTCATGATGATGATAGAGGACTTTAAGAAGTACATAAATAAATCCCTTTAAGAAATACAGGACAACACAGGTAAACAAGTAGAAGCCATTAAAGAGAGAACACAAAAATCCCTTAAAGAATTACAGGGAAACCCAACCAAACAGGTGAAGGAATTAAACAAAACCATCCAGGATTTAAAAATGGAAATAGAAATAATAAAAAAAGCACAAAGGAAGACAACCCTGGAGATAGAAAACCTAGGAAAGAGATCAGGAGACCTAGACACAAGCACCACCAAAAGAATACAAGATAGAAAGAGAATCTTGGGGCAGAAGACATTGACGCAACCATCAAAGAAACATAAAATGCAAAAAGCTCCTAAACAGAAATATCCAGGAAATCTAGGATACAATGAGAAGATCAAACCTAAAGACTAGGTATAGAAGAGAGCAAAGACTCCTAACTTAGAGGGCCAGTAAATATCTTCAACAAAATTATAGAAGAAAACTTCCCTAACCTAAAGAAAGAGATATCCATAAACACAAAAGAAGCCTAGAGAACTCCAAATAGATTGGACCAGAAAAGAAAGTCCTCCTGTCACATGCTAGTCAAAACACAAAATGCACAAAATAAAAAAAGAATGTTAAAAGCAGTAAGGGAAAAAGGTCAAGTAACATATAAAGGCAGATCTATCAGAATTACACTAGACTTCTCACCAGAGACTATAAAAGCCAGAAGACCTTGGGCAGATGTCATACAGACCCTAAGAGAACACAAATGTCAGCCCAGGCTACTATATCCAGCAAAACTCTCAATTAACATAGATAGAGAAACCAAGATATTTCATGACAAATCCAAATTTACACAGAAACTTTCCATAAATCCAGCCCTACAAAGGATAATAGATGGAAAACTCCAACACAAGGAGGGAAACTACAGACTAGAAAAAGCAAGAAAGTAATCTCCTTGAAACAAACCCAAAAGAAGAGAGACATACAAACATAATTCCACCTCTAACAACAAAAATAACAGGAAACAACAATGACTATTCCTTAATACAATGTCCTCTTAACATCAATGGACTAAGTTCTCCAATAAAAAGACATAGACTAACACACTAGATACCTAAAGAGAACCCAGCATTTTGCTGCATATAGGAAACACACCTCAGTGACAAAGACAAATGCTATCTCAGAGTACAAGGGTAAAAAACTATTTTCTAAGCAAATGGTCCGAAGAAACAAGTTGGAGTAGTCATTCTAATATCAAATAAAATCAACATTCAACCAAAAGTTACCAAAAAAGATAAGGAAGGACACTGCATATTCATCAAAGGAAAAATCAACCAACTCAATCCTGAATATCTATGCTCCAAATGCAAAGGCACCTACATTCATAAAAGAAACCTTACTAAAGCTCAAAGCACATACTGCACCTCACACAATAATAGTAGGAGATTTCAACCCCACTTTCATCAATGGACAGATCATGGAAACAGAAATTAAACAGAGACATAGAGAAACTAAAAGAAGTTATGAACCAAATGGACTTAATAGATATTTCTAGAACATTTCATCCTAAAACAAGGATGTAGAATATACCTTCGTCTCAGCACCTCATGGTACCTTCTCCAAAATTGACCATATAATAGGTCACAAAACAGGTCTCAACAGATACAAGAAGATAGAAATAATCCCATGCATCCTATCAGATCACCACAGACTAAGGCTGGTCTTCAATAACAACAACAACAAAAAAAAAAAAAGGACAGAAAGCCCACATATACATGGAACTTGAACAATGCTCTACTCAATGATAACTTGGTTAAGGAAGAAATAAAGAAAGAAATTAAAGACTTCCTAGAATTTAATGAAAATGAAGGCACAACATACCCAAACTTATGGAACACAAAGAAAACAGTGCTAAGGGGAAAACTCATAGCTCTGAGTGCCTGCAGAAAGAAACAGGAAAGAGCATATGTCAGCAGCTTGACAGCACACCTAAAAGCTCTAGAACAAAAAGGAGCAAATACACCCAGGAGGAGTAGAAGGCAGGAAATAATCAAACTTAGGGCTGAAATCAACCAAGAAGAAACAAAATGAATTAAACAAAGAATCAACAAAACCAGGAGTGGGTTCTTTGAGAAAATCAACAAGATAGATAAACCCTTAGCCAGATGAACCAGAGGACATAGAGAGCATGTCCAAATTAACAAAATCAGAAATGAAAATGGAGACATAACAAAAGAATCTAAGAAAATTCGAAAAATCATCATATCCTACTACAAAAGCCTATATTCAACAAAAGTGGAAAGTCTGAATGAAACAATTTTCTAGACAGATACCAGGTACCAAAGTCAAATCAGGATCAGATAAATGAACTAAACAACCCCATAACTCCTAAAGAAATAGAAGCAGTTATAAAAGTCTCCCAACCAAAAAGAGCCCAGGTCCAGATGGGTTCAGTGCAGAATTCTATCAGACCTTCACAGAAGACCTCATACCAATACTGTCCAAATTATTTCACAAAATAGAAACAGAAGAAACACTAACCAATTCATTCTATGAAGGCACAATTACTCTTATACCTAAACCATACAAAGACCCAACAAAGAAAGAGGACTTCGGACCATTTCCCTTATGATTATCGACACAAAAATACCCAATAAAATTCTTGCAAACTGAATCCAAGAACACATCAAAACGATCATCCATCATGATCAAGTAGGCCTCATCCCAGGGATACAGGGATGGTTCAATATATGGAAATCCATCAATATAATCCACTATATAAACAAACTCAAAGAAAAAACCCACATGATCATCTCATTACATGCTGAGAAAGCATTTGACAAAATTCAACCTCCTTTATGTTAAAAGTCTTGGAAAGATCAGGAATTCAAGCCCCAAACCTAAACATAGTAAAAGCCATACACAGCAAACCAGTAGCTAATATTAAACTAAATGGAGAGAAACTTGAAGCAATCCCACTAAAATCAGGGACTAGACAAGGCTGCCCACTCTCTCCCTACTTATTCAATATAGTTCTTGAAGTTCTAGCCAGAGCAGTCAGACAACAAAAGGAGGTCAAAGGGATATAAACTAGAAAGGAAGAAGTCAAAATATCACTATTTGCAGATGATATGATAGTATACTTAAGTGACCTTAAAAGTTCTACCAGAGAACTACCAAGCCTGATAAACAACTTCAGAAAAGTGGCTGGGTATAAAATTAACTCAAAGAAATCAGTAGCCTTCCTCTACTCAAAGGATAAACAGGATGAGAAAGAAATTAGGGAAATGACACCTTTCACAATATTCCCAAATAATATAAAATACCTCGGTGTGATTCTAACAAAGCAAGTGAAAGATCTGTATGACAAGAATTTCAAATAAAGAAATTGAAGATCTCAGAAAATGGAAAGACCTCCCATGCTCATGGATTGGCAGGATTAAATATAGTAAAAATGGTCATTTTGCCAAAAGCAATTTATAGATTCAATGCAATCCCCATCAAAATTCCAACTCAATTCTTCATAGAGTTAGAAAGAGCAATTTGCAAATTCATTTAGAATAACAAAAGACCCAGGATATTGAAAACTGTCCTCAATAGTAAAAGAACTTCTGGGGGAATCACCATCCCTGACCTCAAGCAGTATTACAGAGCAATAGTGATAAAAACTGTTTAATATTGATACAGAGACAAGCAGATTGATCTGTGGAATAGAATTGAAGACCCAGAAATGAACCCACACACTTATGGTCACTTGATCTTGGACAAAGGAGCTAAAACCATCCAATGGAAAAAAAGATAGCATTTTCAACAAATGGTGCTTGTTCAACTGGAGGTCAGCATGTAGAGAATGCAGATTGATCCATGTTTATCACCCTGCACAAAGCTTAAGTCCAGGTGGATCAAGGACCTCCACATCAAACCAGATACACTCAAACTAATAGAAGAAAAAGTAGGAAAGAGCCTCGAACACATGGGCACTGGGGAAAAGTTCCTGAATATAACATCAATGTTTATGCTCTAAGATCAAAATCAACAAATGGGACCTTATAAAACTTCAAAGCTTCTGTAAAGTAAGGACACTGTCATTAGGACAAAACAGCAACCAACAGATTGGGAAAAGATCTTTACCAATCCTACATCTGATAGAGGGCTAATATCCAAAATATACAAAGTACTCAAGAAGTTAGACTCCATAGAGCCAAATATCCTATTAAAAAATGGGGTACAGAGCTAAACAAAGAATTGTCACCACCTGAAGCTCAAGAAGGACAACCGAAGTGCAGCTGCTTCAGTCCTTCTTAAAAGGGGGAACAAAAATATTCATAGGAGGAAATATGGAGACAAAGTTTGGAGCAGAGACTGAAGGAATGGGCATTCAGAGCCTGCCCCACCTGGGGATTCAACCCACATATATATAGCCACCAAAACTAGACAATATTGATTAAGCCAAGAAACACATGCTGACAGGGGTCTGATATAGCTTTCAACTGAGAGATTCAGCCAGATCTGACAAATACAGAGGCAAATGCTAGCAACAAACCATTGAATTGTGAATGGGACCCTGTTGGAGGAGTTAGAGAAAGGATTGAAGGAGCTGAAGGGGTTTGCAACCCCATAAGAACAACACCACCAGTCAACCAGAGCTACCAGGGACTAAAACACTACCCAAAGAGTACATGGACAGACCCAGGGCTCCAGCTGCATCTGTAGCAGAGGATGGCCTTGTTGGGCACCAATGGGAGGAAAAGCCCTTGGTCCTGCCAAGGCTACCCACAGTGTAGGAGACTATCAGGGTAGGGAGATGGGAAGGGGGAGTGGTTGGGGAGGGGGAACACCTGTATGGAAAAATGGGAAGAGGATAGCATAGCAGGCTTATGACTGGGAAACCTGGAAAGCGAATAACATTTGAAATGTAAATAAAAGTTATCCAATAATTAAAAAAAAAACCCTAGACGAGAGGATTTTGAATACTTTTACTGCAAAGCAATGACAGTCTGAAGAAACAGATATGTTTAACCATACATGAACTTTTTTAATGTATGGATTTATTAACATTTTATTTTATACTCATAAATGTACATATAATTTTTATAATTTTTATGCTTGTACCTATCATTAACATTTTATTTTAATTTTATAAAACAACATGCATAAATTGTTACTTTATTTTTAATATGGAAAAACAAATGTTTGTTTCTTGTAAAATGGATATACAGACTTTGAAACTAGGCCAGGCCTGCTAATACATACATGTTTTTCATTTTTCATCTCAGCACTTGGAAGGCAGAGACAGAAGGTTATCTGCGTGATCAAGACCAGCCAGGTCTACATAGAGAGCTCCAGGCCATCCTAGGCTAAAACCTGACACCCTATCTCAAAAAAAAAAAAAAAAAAAAAAGGACGTTGTTTTCCTCATGCTCATGTCAATCAGTGACACTGCCAATCTTTAGTCTCTCAGCTCCCCGCCCAAAGCCAGAAGTAAAAAGTGCTGCTGAGGATGCGGGAGGTTTGGCTTGAGCCCGCCTCTCTCAATTTTAAAAACAAATTCCAAGAGGCCAACGAAAACATATTATTTTGAAAATGTCGTCCGTCTTTCAAGGTTGTTATTATTTTCTTCCTCGCATAGTATGAGGTTTCATGTGGTAGCCCAGGCAATTTTTTACAGCTAAACACATAGTCTGAGGACAAAATATAGTTGTGGTCTGCCGAAAGCCTGAAGCCTTAAACAGGATAGCATGCTGATTTTCTTCATGTCTGGAATAGGATAAGAAAGAATCTCCTGATTTAAGTATGCTCTGCAACATTTATCATAGAGAAAGGAAGGAAGGAAAGAAAGGAGGAAGGAAGGAAGGAAGGAAGGAAGGAAGGAAGGAAGGAAGGAAGCCCATGAACATCCATTATCTTTAAAAATATTTGGTTTTTAAAATTCCAACTACTGTATGATGCCCACATTTATATTTAGTTATAGAAAGATTCTATAAGCCGTCTTTATGCACCTTGGTTTCTTGGCTGTATGGTTCATACTTCCCCCCAGCGTCTTGGAAGAATTGTTGGGATTTGAATTTGAGCCAAAAAGAAAAAAAAGCTAAAGAGGCTAGGAAGCGCTTACAGATGGAGATAATTAGCATATTAAAATAGGCCAGCCAGATTTTTTTTTTAAATCAGGAAATAGAGGGTAAGTGCTCTTTCTGGCAAGGCAATAGAAGCTGTGTGGACAGAGGAAATGCGATTCAAACTGGTATGAGAACGGTATTTCACTTGAACCAGGTTTCAAAAGACTGAAGCAGGAGTTCCTGTGAGTGAAAGCCATGAAGCTGGCGGGCTGCGCTGGGGCCTTCCTTGAAATTCTGCTCCAAGAGTACTGTTTTGAATTTTGTTTGAATGTCTTAGAATGGGAGCCACTTGGTTTCCGAAGACACAGGATAAACACGGAGAACCCCATTGCTTCCCGATGTGTGGTGGCGGAAGTGGCATTCTGGTGCAGCCTCCCATTGAAAGGGGATTATAGAAGCTGGTGAGATGGGAAAGAAGGCCCTAGAACAAAATCTCAGGCTCCTTGGACATTTTTCTTGCCAATACTAAGGCAACAACAGCCCGAGGCTGATGTGGGGATCAGGCTCTATCAATGGGGTGTGCCTAATTGCAAGATAATCCACTGGGATTTCCTGAGGTCCTGATGCAGTCAGCCCTTCCAGTTAAGGGTCTTACGTCTTATTTGAAACAGTCATGAGAGTCGGATCTAAAGTAGAGATTTTGATGGGTAGGGTAGGCACTGACTGAATATGACTATCCCTGCAGGCAAGATTTAGTATTGACCAAGAATGAACATTCTTCATTTTCTGTGGTCATCTGCAAGTACAGTCAGCCATGGCTCCAACTCCACTCACCATGGGCTTCCCATAGGCAAACGTCTGTTATACATTTCTTCCTTTCATCAAGTAATTAGTACAAAGGACTGCACAGAGACATGATGAACTCAAAAAAAAATGGAAGAAAAAATGGGTAGATTTACCACTAACCTACTTATAAAACAAGGTCAGTCTAAAAGATTCTTGTCATCCTTCAGTGGCTGGACCTCCATGGTTAATCACTTTTCCTTCTGTGAAGATGGAGACTTGGGTGTGCTACAGTGTAGAAGACTTCAAATAGATGTTACCTTGACCTTTTCAGTGGTTCTCAACCTCTAGGTTGTAACCTCTTTGGAAATCATTTATCAGATATCCTGCATATCAGATATTTACATTGAGAGTCATAACAACAGCAAAATAACAGTAAAATAGCAACAAAATAATTTTATAGTTGGGGACCACCACAACATGAGGGTCACAGCATTGGAAAGATCAAGAACCTCTATGCTATATAAATAGTTCAGTTGTTGTGTGTCTCAGTGTGTGTGTGTTTTCTTCTTTTATTGAAAATATATTCTTTACTAACATAATATATCCTGCTTATGGTTTCCCCTCCCTCTAATCTTTCCAGTCCTTCCCCACCTCCCCTCTTTTTAGAATCCACTCTCTTTCTGTCTCTCATTATAAAAAAACAAAAAAACAAAAACAAAAAAAATAGTCTTCTAAGAGATATATTAAAATATAACCAAAAACTATAAGATAAAACAGTAACTGTCACATCAAAGTTGGACAGAACAAGTCAATAGAAGGAAAAGAGCCCAAGAGAGGGCACAAGAATCAGAGATTCCCCCTCATTCACACAATCAGGAATCTCATATCTCATATTAATTGATTCTTTCCAAATATCACAAAGCTAAAAGTATCTTAAAACTTATCATTCAGACAGGTATAGTTTTTCATAGCTTAGGGTATGTCTTCTTAAGAGCAATAGGTCTTACCTATGGGAGATGAATGTCCTAGTCAAGGTTCGTATTCCTGCACAAAACATCATGACCAAGAAGAAAGTTGGGGAGGAAAGGGTTTATTCAGCTTCCACACTGCTGTTCATCACCAAAGGAAGTCATGACAGGAACTCACACAGGGCAGGAACTTGGAGGCAGGAGCTTATGCAGAGGCCATGGAGGGGTGCTGCTTACTGGCTTGCTTCCCCTGGCTTGCTCAGCTTGCTTTCTTATAGAACCCAGGGCTACCAGAACGGCACCAACCTCAACGGGCCCTCCCACCCTTAATTACTAATTGAGAAAATGCTTTCCAGCTGGATCTCATGGAGGCATTTCCTCAAGGGAGGCTCCTTTCTCTGTGATAACTCCAGCTTGTGTCAAGTTGCCACACAAAACCAGCCAGGACAGTGAGGGATTATTTCACACAGCCAGAGCAGGAAAGAATCTCATAGTACCCATCTCCGAAGGTGTTCCTGGCAAGCCCTTTATCTGTTGTTGCCTAGAATACACATTCTCAATCACTCTATGGAAGGACCATGACCAGCAAGAGCTAACTGAGGAAGAATTTTACCAGCAGATAAAGGGCTCTACCTGACAAGTGCAAACTGAGATTGGGAGTAGAGGTGGATTTAAAATGGTTAGGACACACAGAGAAGGCGAATATCAGGGGATGAAGTTAGTGAGGTGAACCAGAATACTCACTGAGGAGCTCCCTCACTGTCCTCTCCCGCGTGTCTTCTGAAAGACAAGCTCATGGGGAACATAGGGGAGCTGCCTCCAACCTTGTGTACCAAAGTATATCTGCATAGGGTAAGATGTGGAGCGCAGCAGCCATTGAAATGTATGGCTTGGATCTAAAAGGCCCCTGTACTGCAGAGTTGGTTGGCAACCCAAAGACAGCTCTTCTGGACTCCCTACCATCATCACGTGTGTGCAAGCTTCACCTGACCACCTCAAGGTCAGAACTGAGTGTGGCGTATGCCATCCCGTTGACCACAGACGCAGGGATTCTTCAGGTGGGCAAACTTGGCTTGAGGGTCCCTCACTAACCTGGCCACAGCTTCCTCAGGATTACACCACCATTTGGCTTTTCCTGGGCTGAGGATTCTCCACAGTTCCACAGTTCTATATCATGACCCATTATTGAAGAAGGTCAGGGCAGGAATTCAAGAATATGAATTAGAAACAAAAAAATTATGGGAAAACATGGCATTATTTGAGGCTCAGTTAGTTAGCTTTCTTACACATCAAAAGATCACCAGCCTGTAGATGGTACCTCCCATAGGTGGCTGAGTCCTCCTAGATCAGTTAACAATCAAGACAGTCTCCTGCAGTCTCGTCTCATCTAGGCCAGGCCTTAATAGAGCCTTTCCTCGCACATGGCTCTATGCTGTGTCTAGTTGACAGTTAAAGTCACAAACAGTATCCTAGTGACTATCAGAGCAGAGCAGTTATGTAAACCCTGAGTTATCTCATGCCCTGGTGTTCTCTCTCTCTCTCTCTCTCTCTCTCTCTCTCTCTCTCTCTCTCTCTCTCTCTTTCTCTCTCTCTCTCTCCTCTTCCTGTCCTCCCTCTCCTCCTCCCTCTTTCATGCATGCATGAAAAAGAAGTCCTGTAAGCACACAGTGAGATTTTAGACATCTATAAACAAGGAAGAAACTTGTCATGTTGACATCCTCATCTTGGACTTCCGGCTTTCAGAACTACCAGAAAGTTAGTGCCACCCAGCCTATGACACTTAGTTGTGGTGGCCTGCATTGACGAAGACAAGATCCCAGGACCGTCTGGCATTATTTATCACAGTGATAGTCACAGTGCAATTTTTTCATAACTGTATATCTCTTCACAGGCAAATTCACCAGACAAATACTTAAATACATTTATACCTCAGTAAATACAGGAAATAAAAATTGCACTAAAAAGACAATGTCTTTTAAATCTTTCCACAAAGAATATGGCTTGAAAGTGTGTTCTTGCCTACGCTTTGGTCCTTGTTGAGAAGTGCCACTTAGGGGCTTGAGATGGCCCAGTAATTAAAAGTACTGGTTGTTCTTCCAGAGGTATGGGTTCAATTGCCAGCAACCAACATGTTGCCTCACAACCATGAAGAACTGTAGACTTATGGGATCTGGTGCCCTCTTCTGGTGTGCAGGCAAAACACCCATATACATGAAATAAATAAAGCTTAGAAGGAGGAGGAGGAAAAGTAGGAGGGGAGAAAGGAAAGAGAGGGAACAGGGGAGGCAGGGAGACAGAGGAATGGAGGGAGAAAGGAAAAAAGGAAGGGGCCATTTAGCAATATTCAGTGCACCTCAGGTGACCTGGGAAATACTTATTTGTCACATGCTGTGATTCTGTGACGCAAATACAGAAGCAATACCCTCAAATTAAAAAAACAAAACCAAAAAGAACACAGCCTTATTGTACGGTAGGTTAGAACAAATGACTTGCCAAGGGAAAAAAACATTGATTAAATCTATAAACTGGTGATAGCTTTGAAACTTAGGACTTGTTTTAAAGTGGTTAAAGCTTTCTGCTTCTCGTTGCATTCATGGAAGTCTGGCCTGGTGTAATATGTGTGTAACCAAGTATTATAAACTCAAAATTACTTTAATTCAAAGTTGATTTAAAATTTTTTGATAAGACCACAAATCCCAGTGGCAGTTAGTGAGGAAACTAACTGAAACGAAACATGGGAATTTGAAGTCATGAGAATGTCATTACACGGTAGCCTGGGTGAAGAATAATACTCAAATTCTAGTTACCATAAGGTTGTAAACAGCGTAAAAAGTCTTAGCAAGCAGCTTTGAAATCCAGCTCATTAGCATTTATTAAACTTTTATTAATATCTTGCTGTCCACACCAAATTTCTATAGAAATTTGCAAGAAGTATATAGGAGGAGTGTCTGCCTGGCTGATTCCGACTAGGTTTCTGTATGTTTCTATAGGCAAAGATTGAATCCTTGCGTTGAGCAGGACACAAGTAACCACGTGGCAAGGTGGAGAGAGGTGGCCACTTCCCACTCCTCTGTCTCCCTTAACAGACTGTTATATAATAGATTTTTTTATTAGCTTCCTTTTTAGGAAGTATAGCACTTCCTATCCATTCTTGGAAAAATAAAGAAGAAGTAAAGATGTGGTTTGCTCCTCAAGAACAAAATGAGGTACATTTCACATCGTACTGACCTAACCCCTTATTTGGACATTGCCAGGGACATTGTGTGTTTGGGGGGGATGTGGGGGTGGTGTGTGGGTGTGTATTTCAGTGTGTACAAGGATCATGGGGAGCTCTCACTTTGGGCTTAGTTTCCTAATCATTGTCTAGGTGATAGAATACTAAATCTGAACATGCTCCCTCACCCCTCTATCCTTTTGCCATGAGTAGAACCTTGAACTTACCTTTGTCTTGATCTTTGAGTTGATTAAGAATTTTTTTTAAAAAAGTGTTATAGGTTTGCTTATCGAATTTATCTCTTAACTTTTAACCTGTGTTACCTCAAGGCTAATTTACTTAAATTTCTCTTTTAGTAGAACGTTTATGAAATAGTGCTCTTGCCCACATACAAACTCTCTCTGAAAGCCAATTTAAGTAGCCCATCCGTCTTGATAATGAACTAGGGGCTGGCAGTCCTGTTGTCTCATCACTTTACAATGTGCACATTTTCCTGATGCTGAAAATTTTCCCTTCAAACTTTGGGGCTTAAAGAAGTACAATGAAATGCTGTGAATACAAATTGAATTTTAAAAACACCTTAGAAACTTTCGTTCTTTCTCATGCCTGATTGAACAGACTTTGAAGTGGAAAAAAGATTCGAGTCAATCTTTGAATAATAATAAGAAGCAATCAAAAACGCATTTGAGTCCTTGAAAGCTTAGTCTCTTCCCTGCTACAGAGCATGCGCAGATAAGAAATGAGTCCTCAAACTGCAAGTTGGTTCACCCAAGATTCCTTATTCTTGAGTGGCATGCCGAGAACGAGAACTTGTAACCTTTATCATCATTAATTTATGCTTGTCAAATTTACTAATTTTACCAAAAGCAAAACTTAAGCTAAAAGCAGTGGCTAACAGAGTTAGCGCTATTGAGTTAACTCGGAACAACATAGCGATCCCTCATCCATCCATCCGTTAAGTTCTGATGGTCACCCACTAAAGAGAGGATGTTCGGACGCATTTATCAGGTTTTCTTTAAAGCCCTGACCAGTCTAAGCCCTTGAAATAGAGCCTGTTGTCCAAAAAGTAAGTTATTAAAATTTCAAAGGATTGACAAATCCCAACAATTTTATTTCCTTTTTTGATATACTCTAATTTAATATTATGAGTCCAAAGCAAGTGTAGAAGCAGATTGGCATGCTTTCAAAGGGGTTGCTGAGTGTCTGCTTACTTATGCTTCGGTATGTTTTTAAATCCTTGTGAAATACATGGTCCATGGGCTGGAGATAAGACTCAGCGGTTAAAAGCCCTGACTGCGGGCTGGAGAGATGGCTCAGCGGTTAAGAGCACCCGACTGCTCTTCCAGAGGTCATGAGTTCAATTCCCAGCAACCACATGGTGGCTCACAACCATCTGTAAAGAGATCTGATGCCCTCTTCTGGTGTATCTGAAGACAGCTACAGTGCACTTATATATAATAAATAAATAAATCTTTAAAAAAAAAAAAAAAAAAAAAGCCCTGACTGCTCTTTCAGAGGTTCTGAAATCCTAGCAACCACATGGTGGCTCACATCATCTGCAATGAGATCTGATGCACTCTTCTGGTGTGTCTGAAGACAGCTACAGTGTACTCATATATAATAAATAAATCTGAAAGGGAAAAAAGAAAAGAGAAAAAGAAAGAAAACGCATGGTCCACATTTGACCTCCCAATGACCCAATCTACCACAGTGAAGATATAAGGAATTATTCTATTAGATGTCACTTTCATCATCCCCCAATATCAGAGAGTAAACATTAATAACATGCAAACTAGGGATCCAGACTCTACTTGAAATAAGAAACCTAGAGGCTTCTAGTGCTAGCATGCTTGTGAGAAGATCACATACTGAGGATTCCTGTGGAAGTGGAGGCTTCTGAGCGAGAGCCCCAAACCACTATCACATCAAAAATGCTTTTTAAACCTCTCCATGGGCTCAGAAATGAATCAATAAGAAAACATGGTGAAACGAGAAAACAGACAAGTCTGTGAAATGAGGGTTTCAAGTCTGAAGACATCCTACTGAGGCAACAGTTTAGAACTCAGTCACATCTCCTCCTTTTTATAGCTTTACTAATAAGGTTCTAGGAAGGTGAAGATGTTGTGGTGAAATTTTTAAAAGGCATTTCTTTTATTCTGCATTAGTGCCGGCACCATAGAGCTACATAGCATCTGTGGGATATTTTCATCTCAGCCAACAAAGCGTCTCACCCGCTAGACTCCATCCTATATCTCACTGCCGATGGCTACTCTCTGAGCCTGGCAACAATCTCTCTACCCATCTAGTTCCCAAGGCAGGTTGCCACCATGCCAGACATATGCATACCAATTCTGTGGTGACCCAGTTTGTCCTGCCACTACACACTCTCTTGAACTCAAATCGCCACATGAAAGAACACACAACACAATAACCTCTGATCCAATTGATAAGATATAACTGCCCACTTAGATGAGATATAGTTTGCTCAACTAGACACACAAAATCTTGTACACATCCATCCCTTAAGAATATTCATAGCAACCTGTAAATGTGCA